>NC_138768.1:415391855-415401855 GCF_965119305.1 Pelophylax lessonae
GCCTTCAGAGCCCCGAAAGCCATCTGCCAGCTCTAAAAACCAATAGCAAGTTCAGTTGTTGCAGCAATGAGTTTGGTTTAATCCTTTGTATACCACTTCATTTATAAATGTAAGTAAGTAGACAAGGAGGTAATGTGTTAAAGTTTATCTAAATCCAGAACTTTTTTTTTTTTTTTTTAATTCCTCCAAAATGGAAACTCCTTGAATTTTCCCTCACTGTCACTCCCAACAATAGTTACTAGGTTAAGTAGAGGGGGTGAATCTCCGCAGTTCTAAACTAAAAAAAAAAAGCCAACTAAAAAAGGCTTTGACTTTGAATATATTGGTTTGCATGTGCTACATCAACATTTGTTTCCCAGTCTTTTTTCGTCCATGTAATTGTCTAACTCATACTGTTCCTTCACTGCCAATGCAGTCCATAATAACCAATTAAAATACAAGTACTGCTTCACTGTTTCAATCTGCACACATCTTTTATTTTATGCAGAGTCAGTAAATAGACATCAAGTGGGGAGAAGCAAAGTTTTGTGCGATCTCTGAATAATGTTTTGTTTTTTACCTTTTTAGTTCACAAGCTTTGTAAAAAAAAAAAAAAATGCCCATGTGTATAAACGTGTGTGCTGCTTTAATGCATAAAGCATATTTACAAAAAGATTACTGTGGCGCACAATGCAATATTAATATAAAAATGAAGCTGCTGAAATATGTTTTTTTGTATTCTTTATGTATATTCGTTGGCACTGGAATTTTCTACATAACAAAAAAAGAATTTTGCCAGGAGCAGACTAATTAAATAGAGACACGTTATCTGTACTGGACTGTTATAAAGAAAACAGTGACAACTTTTATTAAAAAAATATATTAAGGTAAATAAACTTCATGAGGGAATGCAGGACAAGCAGAACAGGATGATCCACTGCAAGTGTGATCTTAGTGACCCTATGTACAATTGAAATGTCAAATCGTTTGTGCAGTGCTCATTCTTTTTGAGTTTTTATGTCCCAATATAATTGCACACCTTGATGAATTACAGTTCTCCTCCATTCGTAATAACAGGCCAAATTCTTAGGATAAACTTCCCTGAGGGGCTATAGAATTTAGTTTTTTATCTTTTTTTTTTTTCTGACACACAACTTATTCTCACTCATGTTTTAAAATGGCAACTCAACTCAGACTACCCAGATTGGACCCTTGTTCAATCAGAAAAAGCACTATAATAAAATGACACAAGCAACATGTGTTTATAGCTCCTGATCATATTTGTTCCCCACGTGTTCATTTAGCGCTCCTCCTTTAGAGGGGACACACAGCAGCATTGGAGTTTGTGACATTAAATGCAATGTAAGAATACGCTCAATAAAGAAAGTTTCCCAGGAGATTTGAATGGGTAAAGGTTAGTTACAAGAACATACATGAAGATTAGCTGTTATAGCTTTTCATATGTTCCTAATCTTATTTTTGCAATTCTCTACAGTGCAGGACCTCAGGCACTTCTCTAGTTTTCTCTTAGCTAGTCAATCATTCCTTCATGACTGTGAAACAAAGCCTGCGGTGCTTCCAAATTTTTCATCTTTGTAGCGGTCCCAAGTTAGCACAGTCTGACAGCAATGCTCATTCATGTCATTCAAGTCCTGATCCTTCAGTTTTCCACACATACTATAACCAAAGAGGTATTTTAGTATACATTTACGTATTGTATTTAAATATGCTTTGCTGTCCTCAATTACGCTACATTGACAATAATGTGCAACTATAAACAGTATGAAGCATCACCATTTATTTGCTATCTATGCAATGTGATATTCTGACAACGTATATACTGTCAAATGAAAACCAGCATGGGGGCCTGCTATCACTGATTTAAAGCTGAACTACAGGTATGCAAATTTTTTCATAGTTACATTGGTCTAGCTTGGACCAATGTAAGTATGTATGTGTCATACTTAGAAGATCCTTGTAGAAAGTTGAAATCATAGTAGTAGACTCCACTACTACCTGGTTACTTTGGTCTAGCTTGGACCAATGTAAGTATGCATGTGTCATACTTAGAAGATCCTTGTAGAAAGTGGAAATCATAGTAGTAGACTCCACTACTACCTGTTGTCAGGGCTTTTTTTCATTTAATGGCAAGGGGTGCTGGGGTCTGCCACAGGATCTATTGATGCTGGCTGCTGGGGGTTATATGCTGTTTGTGGGACTGATAAGCCAACCAGTTTTTGCGCAAATGTGAGCCCTCATCAATACAATCCAAACTCCCCCACTATGCCATTTTACTGCCATCTTAGTCAGCCAAGGGACACCGCTAGGGGTATCTATTTTTACTGGAGGGGGAGGTCTATTGTTGCTGGTGGGGGATCTATTGTTGCTGGAAATGAGTCTTCTGTTGCTGGGGTTTCTATTGTTGCTGGAGGTGGGTCTTCTGTTTCTGGGGGGGGGGGGGGTCAGTGGTTGTTGGAAGAGGTCTAACTGGGGGTGGGAATCTGTTTTTCTGCCGGGGGGTCCATTGTTGCTTGGGGGGTATTTTGTTGCAGATGGTTCATTGTTACTGGGGTGGTCTGATGTTGCTGGCTGCAGGGGATCTATTTTACTGCTTTTCTTGTTATTATTAACAAATTCCATACAAATTACTTGTTACCACAAATGTTACTTGGTTCTATATTCATTAAAAGGGGCAGTACTGGGAGGTGGGTAGATGGTGGAAGGAGGTTGGTAGGGGCAGAGACTAGGGGAGTCCCTGCACCTATTCTCTGAGAAAAAAAGCACTGTGTGCTGTCAATAAATATAAGTGATTATTAATAAGGATCTCCACATCAACAAGGTTCTTTCCCAGAGAGATGGCATTTATTGGATGCCGTAACAGAACAGAGGTATAGACAGTGTAGATCACATGGGACTTTTCATGCAATGATCGGATGCCTTCAGGGAACCCAATTCACTGCACTACTGTGATCGCTGCTAGCTGCAGGGTCCTGAGTGGCTGCTCTGCTGCTCGGCAAACTCAGGAAGCCACTTATTCAGCATGAAAAACCTTCTCTGATTGAACAATGTGGAGA
Organism: Pelophylax lessonae; assembly: GCF_965119305.1. Classification (NCBI taxonomy): domain Eukaryota; kingdom Metazoa; phylum Chordata; class Amphibia; order Anura; family Ranidae; genus Pelophylax; species Pelophylax lessonae. The sequence goes on from NC_138768.1 coordinate 415,394,909, forward strand.
GGTGGGGCAGCGATGTCACAATCTCTACCTCATCCAATCAGAGAATGCTTTGCATTCATTAACAGAGTGCAAATTGTTCTCTAAATGGCATCCATGCTGAAAAAGTTAGAGCGCTTTTACACCTATGTGCTTCTGCCACGCTAGAAGGCATCTTTCTAGCATGACAGTAGGGCATCAAATGTATTTCTCATGTGACTTTTCACACTGCTGTGCTGCGTTTGTGCTGCAATTTGAAGATCCTATATGCAGAATCCTTGGTGCACTTTTCAAAAGTGCACTAAAGAAGCACCTTCCATTTAAGTCAATGGGAAACTTACCAAAAAAGCACCAAATATGCACCCAGGGTGTGTTTTTAGGTGGAAATTTGGGGTCTCGTAACACGAAGATGCTGGTTGTTAAAGAACAGGCACCCACCTGTGTCATTAACAAGTTAAATACCAAGCACTTTACCCCCTTCCTGCCCAGGCCAATTTTCAGCTTTCAGCACTGTCACACTTTGAAAAATTGCACAGATATGCAACACTGTACCCAAATAACATTTCTATAATTTTGTTCATACAACTATACAAGTTACAGAGCCCACAAACTATGGTATATATGTGTGACAATTTATCAGTCCTGATGTACTGAAGGCCTATCTAATTTTTTGAGGCAGTACAAAATGTCAGTACAGTATAAATATCCCCCAAATTACCCCTTTTTGGAAAGTAGATAGTCCAAGGTATCTAGTATGAGGCATGGCAAGTTTTTTGAAGTTGTAATTTTTGTCATAATTTTTTGGAAAATTAGGGGAAAAAAAAAATGAATTTTGTTTTTTACATACTGTTATCAGTGCAGTACAGCGTCATCATAAAACGGGTGTGGTGGTAATCAGCGACACTGACTAGTGACAGAACAAAAAAAAAGTTTATATTTTCTATTACTTTTTTTTTATTTTCTTCTACAGTGTGGTAAACACAGAGTAATATAATATTAGAGTAATATAATGTTACCATAGTAACATTGTACTACTCTGGGGAAGTGATCAGGTTTTTTTTTTGCACATTATATTTGCTTATAGCAGTGCATTACATTCTTATAAGCAAGTATTGTACTGAATGAAACGGATTAATTTAGTTAGTTTTGTTGCAATTAGCTGTGATTGGTCAGAGCTAATCACATGGTACAGATGGGCTGTGATTCGTCCTGTCTGTACCATGTGATCACATTAACCAATCACAGCTAACAAACAAATGTACACAACGGATGGCATGAAAGGAAGCCACCCATTGTTTACAACTGTCATGTGACCTGATGGAATTGGTCACATGGTACCGTCAACAAGACGGTACAGTGATCAGTTATTGGCTGTGTCCAGTGGACATAGTCGGTGACAGATCCTGCTGCTGCGTGGCGCCTTTTGAGAGGATGTTATATGACATCCAGTCAGAGAGACGAAAGGCCTGCCTGGCCATCAATCTGCTATAGGCCAGGCGGGAAGGTGTTAACATCCCCTAAAAAGCTGATTGTTAATGAGCCAGCACATGCCAGTTCTTTAACAATCAGCGGATATATAAACAAACAATGCTTCCTCACGCCCCCCTACCTTATGGTGGTCACCATACAGCTCCACCCCCCCCTCCCCCCTTCTCGGCTTTTGGCTGTCCTGCCCAGTTTTTCTAGCTCCTCTCCCGGCCAGTGGGAGCATCGCTCCTGCACAAGAGGAGCTGGAGTATACTGACCCTCAAAGAGGTACTAGGGGGAGGCATAAATCTAGTTATTACTGGTTGTTAAGGACACTGGCGGCTGCTAGCTACAGTACTTAACAACCAGTAAATAGCAGAGCTGGCACCCACCGGTGTCTTTAACAACCAGTATATTGCTGGTTGTTAAGGAGCCAGAACTGGATGGCATCCTTAACAATCAGCTATTCACCTCAAATGCGTTGTGCTAAATTTTAATGCAACGCATTTAGAACATGCTATGCATTTTTTAAAACACATAGCATGTTTTACAAGCGCTGTAGTGTGAAAGCAGCCTAAGTAATCTTTTATGTTCACTAAGCAGAAGGGCAGCTAACTGGCACAGGTCCCAGAAGCTAGTGGCTATCACTGTAGTAGCAGTGCATACTACAGTGATTTTCAGCTTCCAGGAGGATCTTCTAGGTATGACACATGCATACTAAGCAATAATATCCATACCTGGAAATCAGTTTTAAGTTTTTTCCTTTTTTTAAGTTCTCTTGGCTTTTTATACAATGTTATTTTTTCAGCAAGGCTTTCCTTTGGAGATGTCCTTTTGAAAGCCCCATTGACTAGATGCTATAGCCCTCAACTCTTTATTTCAGTATTATCCAGGCAGTCTACATTATTTTAAATATATAGGATAATCATCTGCAATATCACCATGGACTGAGCCTGTTCAAGTGATAATGATGGTCCCAAAAGTCCTCTGACACTCAACGGATAACAATACAAGCAAGTTGGGGGCAACTGCCCCCTCGTCTCTCACAACATCCAACTACTGACATCAATTAGACAACAGCCTCCTCCACTGGTCACAGCTTATAATGGCCTCTGCGATTCTGCAGTCCTCTTTGCTTAGTCAGTGGACCACAGTGCACCGTGTGTGAGTCCTTTTCTTAAAAGTTCACTCTTGGTTTGGGGAAAAAAAATGTCCATCTGAAGAAACAGGCATAGTATGAGTAGACAGTTTCTCCACTGGGACCTATAGATGAAATCTTTGCATGCACAGTACACTGCAGTCCCCTGACCAATCTGAGCTCAGTTGTGGGGCCATTTGTAACATGGGGAAGGCCAGGACAGGCAGTTCACCATAACCTGCTTACCCACTTCCTTGCAAGAAAATAAAAATCTATTTATACATGATTTATAAATGCCACTACAGAAATAAGGCACTGCTGGCCAGAGAGCTTCTTACATGTTTTTGACTGTGCTGTCATTAGACTCTATAACAGGAAGTAACCGTACAGGCACCTCATGGCAGGATTACTAGGTATTATTTTAATAAAAGCTGCAGATTTAGAAAAGTTGGAAACACCTTTTGAAATTACATTAACATGTTAAAGCTTATATGAGATTTTAGTGATTAGGCTTAGATCTATTTTAAGCCAGATGACAGTTTCCAAAACTACTGTTGCCATAACTTTGTAGTGTATCACAGGATAAATGGGTTTGGTTCAGGTTTCTTAGCTAAGGCAAGTGAAGGCTACAGAGAAAAACTTTATGCCCAGACTACCTCACTGCCAGCACATTCTTGGCTGTCTTTTGATGCTTTGGCTACATTTACACTCTGAAGTCTGTTTCTAACTGTTTTATTGCTCTTTCAGCTCAGAAATGAAAATGCATATCCTGACACTCAGCTGTTCTGTAATGTTCATATCCATAGTGTCCTTACCTCCATATCCCACCTCATTCACAACAGACCTGAGAAACCCAATCCCAGAGTACTCTGACTTCATCCACTATACATATTATGAGGCACTATATAGCACTAGCATTATTTTTTTTCTGCTGCCCACTCAGAGTCATAACCATTAAACAGATACTCTGTGTTGGGAAAGACAAATTCTTCTAACCACTATTCCTACAGACATGAACAATCCCAGAAGTACAGCAGTGATTCTCAACTTTTAAGAGCAGAACATTTTGCTATCCTACAGTGTGAGCATTTAAAAGATGATGGAAATATTGCTATGTTTAATTATCTAGATCTATATTTGTATAAGTAGCTGGCCGTATCCAATCACGTATCATAATAGAAGAGCCATTACTGTTTACCACAAGCTTTCTCATGGGCATAAACCTTCGAGTTCCTCCAATTTTCATAGGAATTCACAGCATAATTAAAAAGTGCTGGCTGCAGGCAATACTGCAATGCTATCCAAATCTTTACCTGCTGAGTTTTTAGTTACTCAGTATTAGTAGTAGTAAAAAAAGTGTCAATTTTTTAATTGGTTAAATGAGAGTCATGGAGTTATATGGTTACAGCGTACACTTTCATTTTAAAACATCAGCATTGCATTACCAATACAGATAACGGTTGATTTTGACAATCCAATATAACGTTACTTGAAAAATGTCCTTTCATGTTGTGAGTTCTGCCTGCCTGACGGTGATCTCTTTCCACAACTTCCTGGATTCCTTACATACTTTGCAGCTTCTCCTCTGCTGTTTACTTTACATTTTTAAGGCTGCTTCTCCTCTACTGTTTACTTTACATTTCTAAGGCTGCTTCTCCTCTGCTGTTTACATTACATTTCTAGGATGCTTCTCCTCTGCTGTTTACTTTACATTTCTAAGGCTGCTTCTCCTCTGCTGTTTACATTACATTTCTAGGATGCTTCTCCTCTGCTGTTTACTTTACATTTCTAAGGCTGCTTCTCCTCTGCTGTTTACTTTACATTTCTAAGGCTGCTTCCCCTCTACTGTTTACATTACATTTCTAAGGCTGCTTCTCCTCTGCTGTTTACATTACATTTCTAAGGATGCTTCTCCTCTGCTGTTTACATTACATTTCTAAGGATGCTTCTCCTCTGCTGTTTAGATTACATTTCTAAGGCTGCTTTTCCTCTGCTGTTTACTTTACATTTCTAAGGCTGCTTCTCCTCTACTGTTTACTTTACATTTCTAAGGCTGCTTCTCCTCTACTGTTTACATTACATTTCTAAGGCTGCTTCTCCTCTACTGTTTACATTACATTTCTAAGGCTTCTTCTCGTCTGCTGTTTACATTACATTTCTAAGGCTGCTTCTTCTCTACTGTTTACATTACATTTATTTGGCTGCTTCTCCTCTACTGTATACATTACATTTCTAAGGCTGCTTCTCCTTTGCTGTTTCCATTACATTTCTAAGGCTGCTTCTCCTCTGCTGTTTACATTACATTTCTAAGGCTGCTTCTCCTCCGCTGTTTACTTTACATTTCTAAGGCTGCTTCTCCTCTGTTGTTTACATTAAATTTCTAAGGCTGCTTCTCCTCTGCTTTTTACATTACATTTCTAAGGCTGCATCTCCTCTGCTGTTTACTTTACATTTCTAAGGCTGCTTCTCATCTGTTGTTTACATTACATTTCTAAGGCAGCTTCTCCTCTGCTGTTTACATTACATTTCTAAGGATGCTTCCCCTCTGTTGTTTACATTACATTTCTAAGGTTGCTTCTCCTCTGCTGTTTACTTTACATTTCTTAGACTGCTTCTCCTCTGCTGTTTACATTACATTTCTGAGGCTGCTTCTCCTCTGCTGTTTACATTACATTTCTAAGGCTGCTTCTCCTCTGCTGTTTACATTACATTTCTAAGGACTACATATCCCATGGTACATTGTTTCCAGCAAGCTGTATTGACCCCATTTCTTGAAACTCCTCCTCTCAGATTAAGAACGCAGGCTCTGTAACATGTATGACACAGCAGGGCCTGCTTATAGAATTTAAAGAGGAAGTAAACCCTCCTCTGCAACTTGTACCTATAGGTAAGCCTATGATATGACTTACCTATAGGTACTGTATATATCTCCTAAACATGCACCGTTTAGGAGATATTTACTTTGCATGCAGCCAGTGACATCACTGGCACATGCGCTCTGAAGGAACAGCCACTTGGGCCGTTCCTTCAGAGCCCTGTGCCGTGAACGTCGGCTCCCGCGCACATGCCAATCAGATGGCCGGATGTGGCAAACCCGGAAGAAGGGCGACCAAACATGTCACCCGTGAGAGAGGTGCCCGGTCGGCATTGCGGGGCTTCGTTCTAAGGTAAGTATTTCATAATGAGCTAGTATGCGATGCATACTAGCTCATTATGTGTTTGTCTTTCAGGTATTTGTTTTTTTTTTTCTTTTCAATTCTGAGGTTTAATTATAACCTCTTTGGGCAGATAAATGTGTGAGGTTCTTCCCAATGTAAGTTTATAAATTTTAAGAGTGCTCAGATTAATAAAAATAGGTTTAAAATAATTGAAATACAATGTGGAAATGAATACATAATTTTAAAGCAGTATAAAGCCCAAAACAATGTAATATATTTCAGCTTACCAATAACTAGATGTGGTGGCTGCATTCATTTTCTTATATTAGCCTTTTTTTCCCTCTGGATTAGCACGGGGGAGGGGGGGGGGAGGGTCACCTTTGGATAGAAGCATTGTCAAGGAAGGGGAGTGTTAGATGGATTAGCAGAATTACACATTGAAGCCAAACTTCAGCTGACTGATACTTTATAAGCAATTACAGCAAACAGTTGTTTCCCTTTTGGGATAAAGGTTTTACATAAATAAATAAAAGCTGATCATTTATGGACTCCTGCTAGAGTCAAATGGTTTGTCTCATCTCTGTAACTTATATATTCCGCAGGATAGCTACTTTTGAAAAACAACAGACTTACTTACTGGCTGGACCACCAGATAAAGATAAAAGAAAGAAAGCCTAAACGAGAAAATGCATGTAGCCATCATATCTAAGAAATGGTAAGCTGCAATATAACAAATGCTTGTTATATCAAAAAATGCTGCGCAATTAGTAGCAAACCAATTTAATGACTAAGGGTCCATTCACACTAGCGCGACTTGTCAGGCGACTTGGTCGCCTGACAAGTCGCGGTTGGTCGCCTGCCATTGATTAGCACAGGACCCGTTCTAATAGGAGCGACACAAGTCGCTCTGACTTAGAAAAAGGTCCTGTACTACTTTGGGGCGACCTGGAGCGACTTGCATTGACTTCAATTATATGAAGTCCGTGCATGTCGCGCTGAGGTCGCGGTGCACGTGGTGCACCGCGACTTCACAGGTCGCCCCAGCAAGTCGTGTCGCCCCTGTCTGAATGGGCTCTAAATGTAATCCAAAGATCAACAGACCTCAAATATATAAGACCTTAAATACATAAATAAATAAATATATAATTGTAAACGCATATAAAAAAATCCAGTAGTACAAAAAAGGCCGAATGAGCTTGTGTAAAAAA
>NC_138768.1:415406855-415581855 GCF_965119305.1 Pelophylax lessonae
GCCCTGGGGGACATGTATCAATGAAAAAAGTTAGTAAAAAACGTAATTTTTAAATGAGCAAATGATTTACTGATGCTTAAAGCGAAAGCATCAAAATGAGAAATAACAATAAAAATGAAAAATTCCTTTTAATATAGTGCCTGGGAGGTCCCCTTAGTCTATCTCTAAAGTGGTACATCTGTACTGTGTATAGAAGCTTCTGCAGAAATAATTGAATTTATAAAGCCAACAAAATGACATTTTCCCTGCAAGCTTTCTTTATTTTGGAAATAACGGTTTGGGAAACTAGTCTATATGATGAGGCCACAATATAGTGCACTGGGAACAAGATTAGAGATTTTTTGTATAAATGATGGTGTCTCTTTCATAAACTTTGGATAGAAGTAACAGGTGCGGAAAAATTGGTCTTTAGGTGTTGGTGGTGGCTTCACACCGTAACCCTAAAAAGGTATATTAATGAATCAAGTAATGGCTGTGCATTGTCAAGGAGGAAGTGGCTGACGCTATTCAAACAACTCAGTTGACTCCTCCATGTTTGATGTTGGGGCTATGAGAAGAATAGCTGTGGACAAGAAGGCAGAATAAGCCACTCTGGCAGCTGAAGTGGACTGCGCACTGGTCTCTTCTTGGGTAACAGAAGGTGAGGATGGTTTAGTAAGCCAGTCCACCAGCTCCTCTGCATGCTCTGGCTGGATAGCAAAGGCAACATCACTAAACAGAGGAAATTATGCCCTGCCTGAGAACTGACCATGTCCACGTTTGCCTGTGGACACATATGCTGCTGGCCCCCTCACAGTGCCATGGGAACGTCTGCCTTCCCTTGTTGGCCTCCTAGACATGATTGGGGAGGGCGCTTATTAACAAAATGTAATAAAGACATAGAAATGTGTATGTGGATAAACTTTAATCAATGGAAAGTGGTGTTTGGTGCACTTTAACCTGAGTACTCACTACACAAACACACTCCACTGACACTACAATATACTGCAGTAAAACTGCACTGATGCACTGCAATATACTGCGTTAAACGTTCAGTAACGCACAGAAAAAAAACGTTGATAAATGTGCACTAACACATTGAATTATAATGCAGTAAACCTGCCCTAATAAAATAAACTGACACCTAAGTAAAATTAATTGGGCCCTAGTATAGGTCTTGTTCCCTGAGTGTTGGTGGTAAACTTGGATTTTGTTGATTGCTGACTCTGCCTGTTCCCGACCTTGCCTCTTGGACTACTCCTTGGATTTCATTGATTGATGTTGCCGACTCTGCCTGTTCCCAACCTTGTCTCTTGGACTACTCCTTGGATTTCACTGATTGCCGTTGCTGACTCTGCCTGTTCCTGACCTTGCCTCATGGACTACTCCTTTGGATTTTCGCTCATCTTGGTTCGCTGAATTCTCTCTACTAACCAATTCTTCTTTAAGGAGGGCGTCAATGGAGGTGAGCGTGCCATTCCACTCAATTTAGGATAAAAGCTCACAAATTAATTGCACTTGCTTATCACTTGATGCGATTTTGGGATTAAGTTCACCATAAAATTGCACACCACTGGATGCGATTCTTAGTTTCACTTATTGGAACACTTTTGAACTTCTTCACTTTCCTTTTGTGTTTATTTACTTCTTTTTGTGCACATCATCCAGTGGCACATGGACTATTATATTAGTTGAATAGCATCTTAATATTGTTTTTATCTACACTTGTATTTATTTGTATTTTAGCATTGTCACAGTCACCGCCATACATTGATTTTTAGCATCTTTATTATTTATTTTTCACTTCACCAGCACTGCAGTACTTTTTGTTTATTGGCATATGTTAAATTTTGATGATTTATTTAATCTAGAATTTATTCACTGATTCATCTATCAATTGTATTATTCACACCTCAATACACTCTATTGATTTGTGGACCACCATTGCCTTTTATTGAGCGCTGATTACCCCTCTACTACAATAGTATGTGGTGACACTACTATAATCAGCAGCTTTTTCGATGCTCCACACACTTCCTTTGCCCTTCATCTACCTCATTTTGGCATTTTTTATTTATTACCTCACCAGCACTGCAGCACTTTTTACCTATTGCCATATCTTATTTAATCAAGATTTTATTCATTGATTTATTCCATCTATTGTATTCATCTTACATATTTTTGATATACCTCGATGCACTCTTATTGTTTTGTGGCCCACCATTGTCTGAAATTGAGCGCCGATTACCCCTCTTTTCTATATTTACAACAGTATGTCGTGACACTACTATAATCAGCAGCTAATTTCGGTGCTCCACACACTTCTTTTGCCTATCATCTACCTCATTTACCTCACTGGTAGCGCATTGGTCCCTTCCATTTTTTAACAGTCAGGTTACTACACTCCCACTGACTGAACTATCACTAGATAGTAGATACTAGACAGAAAAGCACACTAACTCTCTAGTAGCACTGAACAGAACCCTGTTCTATCTCTCTCCATGCCGATATCACACTACAAATGGCCGCTATTTAAAGAATACTTTTATAGTGTGGGGTGCGACACTGTGCACCCACCCCAGTGCATTGTGGTCATTCTGCGGGCCGAACAAACAGTCCAAGCCCACATAATTCAGGTGTTCATTGAGCGAGCGAAAAGCCAATGTTCGGCCCAAACTCATGCTCGGGCTGAACCGTTCACCCATCCCTACTCTCCACTTAAAAGCTGAAAAGAAAGAAAAGTCTAGGGGGCAGTTCACATAAGAATGCCCACATTTGAGCATGTGTGTTTTTGAGCATTACCATGTGTTCTGTTTTTGGCAGCCCATTCATTTTAAATGTGCAGACAGTACGGCAGAGGTGACTTTTATAAATCGAACCTCACCAAACTGCCTGGTTCTAGGGTACCCTGCGGTTTTATTGCCACAAATTCACTTCATATGCTATAAGCCATAAACAATTAATGGCACCAATGTCACAAACAATTATTGTTTGGGTTGCCAAAAACAATTAATGGCACCTGCGCATGTCTAATAGAGGGCAATGTTGTTCAATTGCGATGCAGGAAATTCACATAGAAATACACGTTTCCCATACCGAATAAGGTTTGAATGAGCCCTCAGATCAGAGCCAGGTTGGTCATTACTTCTGGAAACTGGGAACCAGGTGGGAAAAAACACATCTCACAACGCCCTTTTACAGGACAGATTTCTGTGGATTTAAGGAAGTTTACCACCCAAAGTGTTGCATGTTGCTGTGGTGTTTGGTGGGCATAGTTAAAGGTGAATGACACAGTTTATTGTGACAGTCCTTCACATCTTCCAGCATTAGCTTTCTCTTCAGCTCTCAGCATTCAGTCACATGGCATTTAAAAGCCACAGGTTTGAGCTGAACAACTTCCCTCTGCCAAAGACCTTAACTGCTAACATGATGCCCAGGCTGTGTACTGACTGTGGGTCCCACTCTGATCAATGTATAAATGGTGAATTATCTCCACCACCAGCTAAACATACTGTATCTTATTGGTACTTTCTCAGGGAGCTATTCCTCTCTAAACCTAAGCCTAGTTCTTCCCTGCTGGAAATACTTAACTGTTGAGTAGCAACTATAAATATGATTGCATGTACAGTACATTTCTGAATAATGCAACTATTTTATTACGGTTACATGATAGTGTACATTTTTGGGGTTATTTCAAGATGTGCAAAGAGAAATTACCCAAATACTTATAAGTATCAAATTTTATTACTTAATGACAGATTAGGGATGATCGAACGGTTCGGGCTCAACCATCGGTTCGACCCGAACATTGACTTTTCGAAATTCGGCCGAATTCCGAACTTTTTGCGGAAAAAGTTTGGAATTTGGCAACCAGAACCGACCAAAATGCAATGGGACAGGAACTGGGCTTTAAAAGCCAGTGATTGGACCAGAACCATCAGTAAAAGCCAATTGAGGGGGCAGGAGAATGCTAGGAATGTGATTGGAGTGACTAGGGGGTCCAGAGGCCAATCATTAGTGAATACACCCCCCAGTATATAAGATAGCCCCGCCAAATCTCTAGCATTGTAATACAGGGATGTGGAAGAGAGTGGAAGCAGTTCTGTTACTTCTGCTTCAAAGTGTCATTTAGCAATTATTAGTGTGAGGAAAGGGATATCTAGTGTAGTTAGGGTAATATTTTCCACTATAGTTAGATTTAATAATCTAGTTTCTGTAGGGAAAGTGTTAAGTGTCAGGGGACCGTAGTGTAGTGTAGGGTTAACTGACTGACTGCTATGGCAGGGTGACCAAACCCTTCCATGTCAGGGTGACCACTATAGAAAAAAGATTGTTTCTATTAGAATTGCTATAGAACAGGATAGTGGCTTCGCTACTTTTACACCCGGCTTTTTGTTGCAGGCGTTTATAGGGCTTTTTTGTGGACGTGTTTGTAGGCAGGCATGACATCTGAACTTCTGTGTAGGGGTATTTATACACATACACACTTATAGGTGTGATAGGAGCGAAGCCATATGCATGTTAATTATTTCATTAGTGAAAGCATAGGGTTCTGCTACTTTCACACCTATATATGTGTATGTGTATATATACATACGTGTGTGTGTGTGTGTGTGTATATATATATACCCCTACACAGAAGTTCAGATGTCATGCCTGCCTCCAAACATGTCCACAAAAAAGCCCTATAAACGCCTGCAACAAAAAGCCGGGTGTAAAGGTAGCAAAGCCACTATCCTGTTCTATTGCAATTCTAAGAGAAACAATCTTTTTTTTCTGGTTCTGGACATGCTACAGAGCTGAAACTTCACAGGTACACTTTTTAGACCCCCCAGACACCAAATCCAAAGAAATCTCATTTTATTTTTCAATACTCTTTTCAATAATTGTCTCTCTATCAAAAATGACAATTTTTTTGTGTGATTAATAGTCCCTGGGGCATGACCCAGAACCCTTTAGGGGCATTTATTGGGTTTTAGGGCTTCAAAATGGTGTGTTTTGATTACCGAAGTTTGGCTCCAATTGATTTCAATGGGGTTCTGAAATCCGGGCCGAACTTTCGGGAAGTTCGGTTTGTTCTGGTCGAAACGAACTTTTGAAAAGTTCGATCATCCCTAATACAGATAAAAAATGTAATAATATTAGAAAATATAACAAAAATACTTAACTAAAGATGCTATTTCGGCCAAGGACCCCTCCATTATATGGCGTAGCACAGATGACCAGAATCAGACGCATTCACAATGGCAGCTGATACGAGACAATTATTACAAATTCTAGTTGTAGTATAGATAGGACTTGAATAAAAGGAATGGCAAACCCATCAGCCTTGGAGCAACATGACCTTTTAAGGATTTGGTTAGTTTGTAATGACATTCCTTTGGAATTAGGTCATCTAAGGTAACCAGAATATTGGAGGCTTAGAAGTTTTCCTGTAACAGACCAAACTGTGCAGCACAAGTGTATGTTAGAGGGTTGAAACAAACCATTTAACACTGACAGCAGTGCTTAAGGCCGTTTTTCCAGCAGGACCTATCGAATGGTCCTGCTGGAAAAACAGCCTTCAATCAGTGCATGCACCCAATGGCTGCAGTTCTGATCTGTGTTTTCTGATGGGAAGGGAGTAGGGAGTCCCTGCTGTCAGAATACGATAGCACAGAGGAAGAGATCCCTACATCAACATCATTGATGCTGGTATCCGTGAGTTTTTTTTTATTCAATCCGCTGGTTGCAGGAAAAAAAAATTCTGTGTATGCCCGGTTTCATTATGGTCAGCTTTTATTCATCTAATTAAACCCTTTATCCCAAAGAGGGATAAGCCAAAGTACTCTGGGTTCAGTTCAAGCAGGAATTAGCAAACTTCAAAGTTCAAATGCAGGACCCAAACCCTATTGAAATCTACAGGAGCCAAATCTGTCCAATTAAAGTGCCCATTTTCTGGGCTAATAGACAAGGGGTTGTCAAAAAAAATAGCAAAGAGGGTGAGCATTGCCCTGGGGAACATGTACCAATGTACCCCTCCAGTCTGTTTGTTTACATTCAGATAATGGCCAGTGACATTTTTTTTGTGACAGGAGTACTGACAGTTAAATAATAGCAAGTTGTCATGTCATCCTGTTTTATGTGGCCTACATCACCAGGTGACATGAATTTTGGTGGGACCATGTTCATCCACTTTACTCCCATTGCAGTTTTCAAGCCAGCTGCTGTATGTCAACAAACCAGTCAGGGATGCTGGGTGAAAACTTTGACCAAATATAGATATGAATTCACATAAAGAAGAAGGGGGTGTATTTTTGCTTTGTATTGACCAAGGGTGCTATTATTCCAAAATGTATCCAATAAATCTTAAGGTACAAAAAAGTGTATTAATTATAGCACTAAAATAAACTTAGTACAAACCGAATAAAAAGCTAACTAATTTTTTGATACGGTAATTAGTGATGGCACAACCAGATTAAAAAACAATAAATTAGTAAAAACATTGAAAAAAAAAACAGAAAAAAGGATAGCAGACTATATAAAACCACTAACGACACATACAATGCAGTTTTAAATACAGAAACCCTTTTACAGATAAAGTTGAGGTCAATGTGTTCCATAACTTAAATTCACTTCCTCAGGACTAGGGATGATCGAACGGTTCGGGTTGACCATCAGTTCGACCCGAACATTGGCTGTTCGAGGTTCGGCCTAATTTAGAAATTTTTGCTGAAAAAGTTCGGAATTCTGCAACCAGAACCGACCAAAATGCAATGGGACAGGAAATGGGCTTTAAAAGCCCATGATTGGACCAGAACCATTAGCAAAAGCCTATTGAGGGGGCAGGAGAATGCTAGGAATGTGATTGGAGTGACTAGGGGGTCCATAGGCCAATCATTAGTGAATACGCCCCCCCAGTATATAAGATAGCCCCCGCCAAATTCCTAGCATTGTTATACAGGGACATGGAAGAGAGTGGAAGCAGTTCGTGGACTTCTGCTACAAAGTGTCATTTAGCATTTATTAGTGTGAGGAAATGGATATCTAGTGTAGTTAGGGTGCTCTTTTACACTTTAGTTAGATGCAAAAATTTAGTTTCTGTAGGGAAAGTGTTAAGTGCCAAGGTGACCGTAGTGTAGTGTAGGGTGAACTGACACTGACTGCTATGGCAGGGTGACCAAACCCTTCCATATCAGGGTGACCGCTATAGAGAAAAGATAGTTTCTCTTAAGTCACATTCGCTGCAGTAGTATGGCTTCGCCCCTGTCAGCTTGCTTTTTGGCTGCAGGCTTCTATAGGGATTTTTTGAGCACATGTTTGGAGTCAGGCATGACATCTGAACATGTGTATAGGGGGTATATATACACACCCATGTATGTATATATACACCTGCACGCACATATATAGGTGTGAAAGGAGCAGAAAACACTACTTGCACTAATGAAATAATTAACACCAATATAGTTACGCTCCTATCACACCTATGTATGTGTATGTGTAAAATACATATAAGTGTGTGTGTATGTATATATACCGCTAAACAGAAGTTCAGATGTTTTGCCTGCCTCCAAAGAACCCAAAAAAATGCCCAAAAAAACGCTAGCGCCAAAAAAAAAACGCCCAGGTGTGTTGTTGCAGGCATTTTTTGGGGGTTTTTGGAGGCAGGCAAAACATCTGAACTTGTGTATACAGGTATATATACACACATACTTATATGTATATATACACCTAGACATATATAGGTGTGATAGTAGAAGAAATATATGCTTGCGCTAATTAAATCATTTACACTAATATGGCTCCGCTCCTATAACACCTATATATGTGTAAGTGTAAAATACATATAAGTATGTGTGTATATATACCACTATACACAAGTTCTGATGTTTTCCCTGCCTCCAAAACCCCCCAAAAAATGCCTGCAACAACACACCTGGGCGGTTTTTTTTTGGCGCTAGCGTTTTTTTGGGCATTTTTTGGGGTTCTTTGGAGCCAGGCAAAACATCTGAACTTCTGTATACGAGTATATATACACACATACTTATATGTATATATACACCTAGACATATATAGGTGTGATAGTAGCAGAAATATATGCTTGCGCTAATGAAATCACTTACACTAATATGGCTCCACTCCTATAACACCTATATATGTGTAAGTGTAAAATACATATAAGTATGTGTGTATATATACCACTATACACAAGTTTTTTTTGGCATTTTTTGGGGTTCTTATATGTATATACTTATATGTATTTTACACTTACACATATATAGGTGTTATAGGAGTGGAGCCATATTAGTGTAAATGATTTCATTAGCGCAAGCATATATTTCTGCTACTATCACACCTATATATGTCTAGGTGTGTATATATACATATAAGTATGTGTGTATATATACCCGTATACACAAGTTAAGATGTTTGCCTGCCTCAAAAGACCCCAAAAAATGCCCAAAAAATGCCCAAAAAAAAACGCTTGCTACTAAACCGGCAAGGTGTGAAAAGAGAGAAGCCACTATCCTGTTCTATAAGTGACCTAATACAAACAATCTTTTTTTATGGTTCTGGACATGCTACAGAGCTGAAACTTCACAGGTACACTTTTTAGACCCCCCAGATACTAAATCCAAACATTTTTTTTTTGTGTGATTAATAGTCCCTGGGGTATGACCCAGAACCCTAGGCACTTTTTAGGGGCATTTATTGGGTTTTAGGGCTTCAAAATTGTGTTTTTTGATTAACGAAGTTCGGGTCCCATTGATTTCAATGGGGTTCTGAAATCCGGGCCAAACTTTCGGGAAGTTCGGATGTTCTGGCCGAACCGAACTTTTGAAAAGTTCGATTATCCCTACTCAGGACGAGCAATGAAAGGGTTACAAGATGTCCAATATCCTCATGGTTTAAATTGTATTGCTCTAACCAAAATGATCTAGGATAGAATGACAAACATTATATTCTGAATTAAATTATTTGTTTTTTGGAACAGAGGCAGAAAGGTAATTGCATGAATGCAAACACAAGCAAAACCCCACATGTAAACGTATGTATACTTAAAAATTATAGCACAGATAAAGGCTGTAAGATGATAAAGAATACAAGTTCCTAAATGCTCCTGTGAGAAATCACCCAGGCAAAAAAATATATTTGAAAAGGTAAAGGCAGAGTGAGGAAGAGAATTAGTAACCCTATTAAAGGGTAAGCAAGCACCAGTAGCTCAAATCCCAGTAGAAGAAAGCAAAACTTGCCAGGACTGTAGTATATCCTTTCAAAAGATAGCAAAAGCATGAGGAGTGATTCCCCCACCTGCCTCAAGCCAGGGAGCCACAAAATTCCCTTCCTCTCACTTCCATATATATATCTCCACTCTGTAGTCTGCCATAAAAGAACCCCCCTCCAACAGATATTGGGGCCAAGCACAGCCCTACCAGCTTAAATATCATGCAAATTACACTGGAGTGTGCACTATGCATCATGATGTTATCATAACATTGACATATGATGTGCACACACTGCATATGGGAGAACAGGGTCCAGCTAGAAGGTCACAGGAAACTTCACCAAAATGGCCAACCCCACCTAGAAAATGCACTCATCTTGCCCAGACTTAGCACTCCAGGGCACAATATAAAGCACCAAGGCAAATCCAATGCCTCTTTAGCTTGGGGGAAAAAAAGAGGCAAACAGCAATAATTATGAAGAAAACATAACTCTCAAATAAACATAAAAATTACATTAAAGTGGTTCTAAAGGCAGAAGGTTTTTTACTTCAATGCATTCTCTGCATTAGGGTAAAAAACCTTCTGTGTGCAGTAACCCTGGACCCCTGCAGCCCTCCCTACCTTCAAGTTGCATGCTAACGGAACACTTAGAAGGGAGGAAGAGCAAGGACCACCAGTGAGGGGCTCCAAAAGAGAAGGATTGGAGCCACTCTTCGCAATACCACTGTAAGTATAATATGTTTTTTTTACCATTTTTTACTCCTTGGCACACAAATATACAGCCTCTCGGCAGTGGGGCTTTGGCAGAGAGCATCTGCACATTTGCATGCATTACTGCAAACAGCGATGTGCAGAGAGCGCGCACCCTGCATGCTCCCGACACAGTTACCAGTGGCTAATGGAAAACTCTTTATCGCTGCTTGCGATTTGGAGCTTTTCAGCTATGGGAACACTGTGATAGCCAATCATGGTGGTCACATGATCATAAGCCCCCCACCTCCTGGCATTTAAAATTCCTTGTTGTAAAATGGGTGCGCTAAACAAAATTAAATGGAGTTTCTAACTCAAGTGAATTACTGTAACGCTCCTGCGTTTTATGTATAATGTGGATTTACAGCTGCAGAAATATTCCACTTCAGTAGTCATGTAGAGAAACGCTGAGACACCAATCCCAACTCCCAAGACTCATCATGTGTGGATAGTCTCAATTCAGCAAGTAAATACACACACTCAATAAGATGTTCCTAGAGTGACTTATATGTATAGTAATATAGTGATGATAGGCTGAAGAGACAGGTTGGGTAGAGATGGTAGATGACAGACACTTGAAAGGAATGTTCTTGAAGGTAAGATAGTAGCAGATGGGATGCAGATAGGTTTAGCAATCATGTATGGTAGCAGATGATAGAGTAGCAGGTGAACATACAGGATAGACCAACCCAGTGCAAGAGCAGATGGTATTAGGCTCAAGAGCTAGCAATCTTAGTTAATGCAGATGTAGTAATAGTCCTTAGTATGCAGAGCTAGATAGTGTAAGCTTTAGTATGAAGGTTATAGAGGTTTCCCCTGTGGGGTACTTATCACTAGTAGCAATGTAGTAGAGGAGAGGTTCGGCAAGAGCGGATGATCCGGTAACGGGATACAGGGATCAGCAGCGTGGTTCCGATAGCGAGGTATGCTTGCAAGCATAAGAGCTTCAAGGCAGATTATGCAGCGTTGAACGAACATGTGAGTGAGACCGCCGGAGGTTGAAATAGCCGCTCCAGCGGCGCTCAGTGATGACAGCATCGGTCTTAAAGGTGTATGCGCACCTTACCAAAAGAGAATGGTGGGGCGCATACACTTAGGAAAAGTGGAATTAGGGTACCAAAGGTACCAGAACATTACAGTACCCCCCCCCCCCTTACGGCCGGCTCCTGAAGGCCTCTGGAGCTGGTTTGTCTGGGTACTTCGCATGAAAGTTGCGGATTAATCTAGGGGCATGTATGTCAGAGCTGTTTAGCCAGGTGTCGTCTTGGGGCCCATAGTTCTTCCATCGAACTAAGTATTGAAGTTTTCTTCTGTGGATACGAGAATCCAGAATCTCTTTTATCTCATATTCTTCTCCACCTTCAACTTGTACAGGAGGAGGAAGTGGGATAGTAGGCCTTATTCCTTGGTCAGGAACATGGGGCTTCAGTAGCGACACATGGAAAATGGGATGTATTTTGAGGTCTATTGGCAATGTAAGCTGTACTGCAGCTTTTCCAATAAGTTTCTTGATTGGGAAAGGTCCCAAGAAGAGAGGTCCAAGCTTTTTGCTAGGGATTTTCAGTCTTAAATTTTTTGTTGAGAGCCAAATGAGGTCCCCAATAGCATACTGAGGAGAAGGTCTTCTGCGAAGATCATAGTACTTCTTTTGTTGACTATGAGCGTGTGCAATGGTAGTATTAAGCAAACCCAGAGAGTCCTTTATTTGGGTAAGATAGTCTGAGGCTACTGGGTTATTTGAAGGAAGGATGCGTGGTGGAAGAATAGAGGGATGAAACCCATAGTTCAAGTAGAACGGACTCTGCTTGGTCGTACTGTGGGTTGCGTTGTTGTAGGCAAATTCTGCCAGAGGGAGAAGATCCACCCAATCATCCTGTTGGTAAGAAGTGTAACAACGTAAATATTGCTCGATGCATTGGTTGACTCTTTCAGTCTGTCCGTTGGTCTGCGGATGGTAAGGAGAAGTGAGCTTCCGCTCAATTCGTAGCATGTGACATAGTTCTTGCCAGAACTTGGAAATAAATTGTGATCCACGGTCAGACAGAAGAGTTTTTGGGATACCATGTAACTTAAAGACATGTTTCATCAGGAGTTCTGCCGTTTGTTTGGATGAAGGTAGTCTGCGAATAGCAATGAAATGTGCCATCTTTGTCAGATGGTCCACTGACACCAAGATGGTATTAAATCCTTTGGAAGGAGGTAGTTCTACTATAAAGTCCAAGGACACAACTTCCCATGGAGTTTGGGGTATTGGTAGACTGCATAGTAGACCGGATGGTCTCGTAGTGTCAATTTTGGACCTGGCACAGACATTGCATGAAGAGACGAATTTTTGTATAGATGTTTTCATGTCAGGCCACCAGAATTGTCTGGTAATCAGATTAAGAGTCTTTGTCATACCCATATGTCCTGCCATAGGCACATCATGCGATAATTCCAAGATCTTGGTGCACATGGTAGGTGGTATGTAAAGTTTGTCGTTGTAGTAGAGGAAGCCTTCTGCATCGGTATTTAGTTGTGGTGGGGGTGAATCCAAACTTATACCATGCAAAACCTCTTCCTTCAAAGAACGGACAACTCCAATAATACGCTTGTGAGGTATTATAGGAACGGAAGGGATTTCGAAGTAGTTTTCTTCAGTTAGTCGTGATAGTGCATCCGCCTTTTTGTTCTTATCTGCAGGTGTGTAGGTCACTAGGAAGTTAAACCTTAGAAAGAATAGTGACCATCATACCTGTCGGTGAGAGAGAGTTTTGTTAGTCTGAAGATATTGAAGATTTTTATGGTCCGTGTATATAAGTATTGGTAATCGGGTGCCTTCGAGTAGATGTCGCCAATTCTCCAGAGCCAATTTTATAGCAAGCAGTTCCTTTTCACCCACGGGGTAATTTACCTCTGGACTGCTTAAGGATTTAGAAAAGAAGGCGACTGGATGGAGTGGTGAAGTGTTAGTTGGTCGTTGGGAGAGTATTGCTCCTACTGCCATGTTTGACGCATCTACTTCCAGAATGTATTGGAGGGATGGGTCTGGATGGCGTAGTATGGGAGCAGAAGTAAACCTTGTCTTTAACAGGTGAAAAGCTTTATTTGCTTCATCTGACCATTTGAATGGTCTCTTAATGCTAGTGAGCTGTGTGAGGGGTCTCACAATGTTCCTGATGAATTTCCTGTAGAAATTAGAAAATCCAAGGAATCGCTGTAGCGCCTTGCGGGTGGTTGGTGTAGGCCAATCCTGAATGCAGGATATCTTACTCATGTCCATCTTGATTCCTGTTTTGGATATGATTTAGCCTAGAAACAGTACCTCTTCTTTATGAAACAAGCATTTTTTCAGTTTCACGTATAGGTTGTGTGCAAGCAATCTCGATAATACTAGTCTTATATGTCTTATGTGTTCAGACAAGGATCGTGAATATATAAGTATATCGTCCAGATATACCACAACACAGACATCTAGTAAGTCTCTGAAAATATCGTTTATAAATCGTTGAAAGGCTGCAGGGGCGTTGCATAGCCCGAATGGCATTACAAGATATTCGAACAATCCGTATCTGGTTCTGAATGCAGTCTTCCACTCGTGTCCATCACGGATTCGAATGAGATTGTATGCCCCTTTCAGGTCCAATTTTGAAAAATAGGTAGCTCCACGCACCTGCTCAATGAGCTCAGGGATAAGCGGTAGAGGATAGCGATCTTTTATTGTAATAGCATTCAATTGCCTATAGTCGATGATAGGCCTGAGACTTGAGTCCTTATTGCGGACAAAAAAGAGTCCTGCTGCTGTGGAAGAAGTGGAAGGTCTAATAAAACCTTTTTTCAAATTCTCATCCAAATATTCTTTGAGATGGGAAAGTTCATCCTGTGAAAGAGGATAAACATGACCGAACGGCAATTTGCTATTTGGGAGTAGATCAATACCAAAATCATAGTCTCGATGGGGAGGTAGTGCTTGAGCATTTTTCTCAAGAAAAACCTCAGAGAGATCCTGATAACATAGTGGTGCAATCTCATCTGTCACCACAGACAGGATCTTCCCGGAAGACGGGAGGTTACACGTACCCTCGCAATAGCAAGAGAGGAAGGCCAGGGTCCGTTCCTTCCAATCTATGGTTGGTTGATGTGTGTGCAACCAGGGAAGTCCCAACACAATGGGAAAGTGGGGTGAAGGTATTAGATCGAAGGTAGTGGTCTCCATATGAGACCCGTTAGTAGTGACTAGGAGTGCCTGTGTCTGATCAGTGATCGGACCAGAGGATAAAGGAACACCGTTAATAAGACTCACTGAGACAGGTTTAGGTTTAGAAATAATAGGGACTTTATTTAAAGCAGCAAAACGTATGTCAATATAATTTCCACAAGATCCTGTGTCAATCATGGCCTTAGTAGTAATCCTGTTCTGGTCCCACTGTAATGTTAAGCAAACAAAAAGGTAAGGGTTAGTAATTGAAGTTGTCAATCCCCCTAGGAGGACATGTGAACACTCACCCTTCTTTTTGTAGACTAGGGGACAGACGTTTATCTTGTGATCCGGGGGTGCACAGTACAAGCAGAGTTTACCAGATCGTCTTCTGGCTCTTTCCATAGTTGATAGAGGTGGGCGTATGGTTCCTACCTCCATAGGAGTGGGGTCATCGGCCGAAATCCGAGAAGAACTGGATAATGGCATTCCCATTTTTTCAGCCTTTCTTTCTCGTAGTCTTCTATCTATGGTGATACTGAGTTGTATCAATGCATCCAGGGTTTTTGGCAGATCCGCTCGGGCGAGCTCGTCTTTAACGGCCTCTGATAGGCCAAGCCTAAATTGAGTTTTCAGAGATGCATCATTCCATTCTGAATCTAGGGTCCATCTCTTGAATTCTGCGACAAAGTCTTCCACAGGTCTCCTACCTTGTTTCAAGGACCTAAATTGAAGATCGGCAGTACTCTGCCTATTGGGATCATCATATAGGCTAGTAAGTTCTGTTAGAAATAAGATATAGGATTTGAGAAGCTGATCGTTTTTCCCAAAAAGAGAGTCTGCCCAGGCCCGAGGATCGCCTGTTAGGTAAGAAATAATAGTACAAACCTTAATGTGATCAGTAAGGTAGGTACGGGGTTTTAGCAAGAAAAGTAACTCACATGCCTTTTTAAATTCGCGAAATTTTTTGCGATCGCCTGTAAATACCAAAGGAGGATTTATTTTGGGTTCAGGGGACTGAGCAGTGGTAAGTTGTGTCAGTCTGGTTACCTGCTGCGTCAGAGCCTGATTTTCTTCTCTTAATTCAGCAAGTGCGTGTATTAACGCAGTTACTTGCTGTTTTAATTGTGTCACCTGAGTGGTTATTTCTGCTGAATCCATTTGAGGTTCGTTCAATCTGTAACGCTCCTGCGTTTTATGTATAATGTGGATTTACAGCTGCAGAAATATTCCACTTCAGTAGTCATGTAGAGAAACGCTGAGACACCAATCCCAACTCCCAAGACTCATCATGTGTGGATAGTCTCAATTCAGCAAGTAAATACACACACTCAATAAGATGTTCCTAGAGTGACTTATATGTATAGTAATATAGTGATGATAGGCTGAAGAGACAGGTTGGGTAGAGATGGTAGATGACAGACACTTGAAAGGAATGTTCTTGAAGGTAAGATAGTAGCAGATGGGATGCAGATAGGTTTAGCAATCATGTATGGTAGCAGATGATAGAGTAGCAGGTGAACATACAGGATAGACCAACCCAGTGCAAGAGCAGATGGTATTAGGCTCAAGAGCTAGCAATCTTAGTTAATGCAGATGTAGTAATAGTCCTTAGTATGCAGAGCTAGATAGTGTAAGCTTTAGTATGAAGGTTATAGAGGTTTCCCCTGTGGGGTACTTATCACTAGTAGCAATGTAGTAGAGGAGAGGTTCGGCAAGAGCGGATGATCTGGTAACGGGATACAGGGATTAGCAGCATGGTTCCGATAGCGAGGTATGCTTGCAAGCATGAGAGCTTCAAGGCAGATTATGCGGCGTTGAATGAACATGTGAGTGAGACCACCGGAGGTTGAAATAGCCGCTCCAGCGGCGCTCAGTGATGACAGCATCGGTCTTAAAGGTGTATGCGCACCTTACCAAAAGAGAATGGTGGGGCGCATACACTTAGGAAAAGTGGAATTAGGGTACCAAAGGTACCAGAACATTACAATTACCACGCTAGAAACAATGAATTGCAGTGCACATAATCACATCTGAATGACAAAACCCAAATCATAAGATGCAAAAAACGTGCAAGTGAAGAGGACTGATGAATGTCCCAATATTAGTGAAGAGTGATTAAAAAATCAATAGGTCCACAAATAGTCCAATATATTGAATAATCTTCACCCTGTGACAAAAACTTCTTTTGTGATGCTGGAAATCAACTCCTGGTGATAATCAACCATGTTAATAAGTGACTCCCACCACCATCTGGCTTTACTCCTTACCAGATAATAACAGCTAATGTGCAGTTATTCTCAAATAATGCCAGCTGAAAGAGAGAAATCCTCCACTGCACTCCCACTTTGTTTGATGACACTAATATGCCTCTTACCAAAAGGTGCAAGTTATGCGTTGGGAAAATCACCCTGGATTAAGATTCTCTCAGATGGCCGGATATCCTAGACAAACTCCACAACAATGTAGGTCCGCTCTTCTTATTGACTCCACCAAGTACCGTGGGAAAGATGCGAATAAGGCAGACAATGGTGCATTACCCCCGATAATTTATTGAAAATAAGGTAGTACACTTACAAGCACAAGTTGATAGGAGACATTGACAGGAGAGCCCGCTGTAAACACCGCAGTGCGGACAGTGGATGACGCAAATGACGGTGCGACACGCCTCCTCTCTGACGCGTTTCCTCTGACGAGACTTCCACTGAGATAGGAGGGGCATATGGGAACACTGTGATAGCCAATCATGGTGGTCACATGATCTTAAGCCCCCACCTCCTGGCATGTAAAACCTCTAAACTGGCCGGCAGGCGCCAGCTCCAAGTGGTTAGAGAAGTACCTTTAGAATCACTTTAATATTTCCAGTACACAAATAACCAATTTATCCTAAACAGTTATCCAAACACAAATAATATAACTAATGAGAATATTAATGGGTGAGGAGCGATCCCTTAAACAAAACGTCTTAAACGAGCTAAACACATACTAAGGGATGATAATAGAGTATATGAAGCCCACAATAGGCTTCATAGAAAAGGTGCAAAAGAGAGTTGCTCAATTACCTCTGGCCTTTCGTTGCCCTGGCCTTGTCTTTTTTATCAAAGCCATCTTCTTTTACATGTGGGTGAATTCTAGGAATACACAATTAACCTTTTGTTTGGTACTTATGAGTGTATGAGTGAAGTGCCTTCCCACAGGGGTACTTAAATTACTATCAATTATAGCATAAACATGGTCATTAGTTCTGCAACAATATATTTCATCTGAATGTAATGCTGACGGAATCCTCCACAAATTGCTGCAAAGTTTATTCTCAGACAAGATATCCCATTATTTATGAAACATTTGTTTAGCCTGGTTGTTGTATACTTGCTAACTGTTTTGGATCCTTGTTGACTTTCACGTTGAGATCGTATGAGGACTACTTTTAGTCTGATGGTATACTTTTTTAAACATTTGTGACTATATTGTTGTTTGAGGAGTTGATTCTGTAATTCATTTAAATCCAATTAAAAAAACCTTCATGCTTCATATGCTTTATGCAAAGCTACTGACCTTTTGGAATTTCATAGATTAAATGAGCAGGATGGGAACAGGCCACATGCAGCACTGTGTTGCCCATTTTTGGCTTCTTGAATCATTTGTCACCCAGAATGTTTTTTACTTCTTTATAGACTATTACATGAAGAAACATAATATTCATCTGTCAAATGTCATAGTAAAATGGAGATTAAAAAGGTTATTTTTGTGTTGTTCAAAAACTCTGACAACAAATCTTTGGGTCTATTCCACAGTATTAAGATATCATTGATGCACCCATGCCACACTATAATATTGTGCAGGTACATCAATAGCTGCTCCTGTGAGGAAAGGAATGTGCCCACATCATGCACCTAGGTACAGGTTGGCGTATGATGTGGCGCATGTAGTCCCCATCGCAATGCTCTTCACCTGGAGATAGCGGGACCCATCAAAAGTATGATTAAGTTAAGACAAAGTCTTGAGTTGGACCACAAAGGTATTGTAAGGTCATGACTTCAAGTCCATTTCACGAAGAAAAATGGTACTACCTCTAGACCTTTCCTACAAGGTATGCTTAAAAACAGGGTTTCTACAATGATTGCCACAAAATATTTTTCTCCAATATCTAGATACTATCTAGAGGAGTAAGTAAATGTATGGTATCTTTTATGTGGGGCAGCCTCTTTACATGTGTCCTATGACAAGATAATAAGATAATAGCATTTTGTGTTAGACTACTGACCCCTAATACAGTTGGCTTTTCTGGGTAATCATCCACGCTTTCATTTTTTAGGCAAGGAGTATAACGGTCAGATGTAGGATGACTCATTTTGAAAAACTCTGCTGTTTGTTTTTACCTAAAACGGGGATTGGGATTTTGTTATAATGACTGCAATATCTATGTCTCTAGTGTTCCTATGCATTCTGGAATTATTTTTTCTGTCATGTCATCACCATGCGTCATATCAATAAATTATAGTCTTTTATAGTCCAGTTGTACTAGGTTTATCCTGATTGCTATAACTGAAAGTCCCTTCATTTTGCACTTTTGATATATCAAATATGGTCATGACAAGTAGTCCTAAAGCTCCAAAATAACAGAATTTCTGCTAATATTTTTTACACAAATCAGCCGGGAGTTCAGGCAGGGAACTGGACAAATATTGCCAGTTTATTTGCCTATTGGCTTGGATAGACTGCAGAGAAGCTGGATTCAGGGTGAACCCATATCCAACCCAAACCCAAAGCTCATCCCCATGTGTAGCAAAAGAAAAAGCTCTTTACAAATCCTCTCACTAAATGCTAGAAAACACTGCTGAGAATCATTGTACATTGCACTTTGACAGCATACTAAACTTTCGATCCTTTGCAATGAGGTGCACTATTCTGCAGTTTTTGTGCATTGCAAGATTGCAATGGTGCATTGCAACTGTCCATGGTCCTGAAACACTCACAACTATCAGCCTAGTTTCTGGAAAGTTACTGTCTAAGGCGGTTATTAATTTTATAAAAAATGTGTTCCCTTGCCAATCCCTACTAATTCCAGTTCAGGACAACAGTCATACATCCATCTCATATGCTCATACCAACCCATACACCTAGGATTACTTTGAAAAAACAGTCCAAGAAACAGGTGCCGATAGGAATTGGGTTCCACTGCATCCTAAATGCTTAAGAGTACGCATTGTTTTTAGACTTTTAACTTAATACCTAAAGAGCTTGTTTTATAACATTTCCCAAGATATGTGAGAACAACGTTTGCTCATTACATGTACAACCACAGCTTCCTGCTTCAAATTGCTACACTTGTTTGTGTCTATCTCAGTTAAAGTAAAAGCAGTATTAAACATTATGCAAACATTTATTATATTGCAGCGTACCAATTCTTAAACGCGATGGCTGTTTTAGTTTATTTTTTAGACTCTTTCTTCTATTTTCATCTGGTGATCCAGCCAGCAAGTCTGTTATTTTTCAAAAACACAAACTCTCCAGCAGAATGTATCAGTTTACATGGATGAGACAAACCCATTAACATTGACAAAGGTTAAAATGATTAGCTTTTATTTTTTTCAAAAGGAAAACAACTGCTTGTTGCAACAGATTATAAAATGTGAGCTGGAGTTTCCCTTTACATTGTTAGTGTAATTTAATCTGCTAATACATTTAACACAACCCCCCCCCCCCCCCCCAGGCTGACAATGATGCTGTCCGCAGTGCCTCCTGTTCTCCTTCATCCATAGCTGTGCCTCTCTCAGGTGGAAAAAAAAGAGAAAAAAAGCCAAAAAAAATAAAATTGATGCAGCTGCCACATCAAATGGTCATCTTTTTGGTTTTGGGTTTAATACCGCTTTAACCATATGGGGCCTATTTATATATGTTTTAACACAAGATTTACATAACTTTTAAAAATGTGTGAATCTTATGTAAAAGTTATGGGAACCTTGGGTGAAACATTTGTAAATATTTTCCTATGGATCTGTCTGACTTAAAATAATGGGGGAGAATGAATGACTGCTGTGAAATACAGATCTCCTTGTGGCTAAGGGCTCTTTCACACGGTCCGCATTCCATTGTGGACCGTGCTCTGCTCAGCGGGGATCGATCCGCCAATCCCCGCTGAGCCGGCAGATGACAGCTCCGTCTCCGCACTGTGTGCGGAGAGAGAGGTGTCAGAGCCCCGCCGCTCTCTATGGGGAATCGGATGAGAGAGGATTGCCTGTCCGCTCTCATCCGATCCCATCCGATCTGATCCCCAGGACGGATGGAAAATGGGGTTTCTATCCGTCCGGATTTCACGGACAGGATCGGATGCGGATGGCAGCGGGTGTCAGCGGACATGTTACCGCTGACATCCGCTGCTCCATAGGGCTGAATGGGGCATCTGATCAGATCCGCCTAAAAAACTGACAGGCGGATCTGATCGGAACGCCCGTGTGAAAGAGCCCTAATACTAAAAAAATCATGTATTATTGATAAAATAGGTTAAATCCAAACTTGGGTGAAATTTAACAAGACTGAAAATATTACCATATCTCAGGAAAAAAACGTGTGATGCCACATCCTAAATTGTACCAAAACAGCAAAGAGGAAATTACTTTCCATAAAAAAAGGGGGACTTTAAAGGCATTGTACTCAGACTAATAACACAATAATTATTCAAACCCATTAAAAGAAATGGTGGAGTAATACAAAACCACCACACGTAGGTTACAGACGTACAGCGCATACAATTAAAAACAGTATAAATGCAGTTGATGCTAGTATATCCACATGCGTTTCACAGTCCACAACTGCTTCATCAGGAACACCACGAAAGTATCTGAAAAATTGGAGGTCAATTTAACAGTACAAAACATCATCGCACTTTTAATGAAACAGATGTGGCCTGTGTCTCCCCTCTGACTGGTCCAGTGCCCGGCCCTCCTCCTCCCCCATCTTTGTTTTCTGGGGGATGGGTATTCAGACCTTGGTTGTGGCATCTTCCCGAGAGTTAGTCAGATGACAAATGCTGTGGTTAGCCTATGAATACATTTGGTGATGTAATCTCTTTCATTCAAAGTGTGATGATGTTTTGTACTGTTAAATCGTTCTCCATCTTTTCAGATGCTTCCTTGGTGTCCCTGATGAAGCAGCTGTGGACTGCGAAATGTGTCGGTACAGAGAAGCGAGATATACTAGCCTCTAATCCATTTATGCATTTATTACTCCACCGTTTCTTTTATTGGGATTGAATAAATATTGTTTTATTAAATTGTGTTATTAGTGTGAGTACCGTGCCTTTAAAGTCCCCTTTTTTAGAAAGTAATTTCCTTTTTGCTGTTTGGGTGAAATTTTAAAAATATACTCCGGTTACAAAATTCACTTTCTCTCTGGTGCAGGTGCATTAGAGAGAGTCCTGTAACCAGCCTGAGTACATCTAAAAAAAGGTAAGTATACCAAAAAAAAAAGTAGGGGAGTTCTAGGGACAAGAGAGGGGAGCCCAGCATTAGCCTTTAAATATAAAATAAAAATTGCTTAAACACATCACTATATTATAGTGTAATCAAACAATTCAACCACTAAATGAGTTTGACATTTTTTTTTGTCATTTGTTTTCTCTGTGCTTCCTCACTGTAGATCTTTTAATTTTACTTTCGTTAATTGAATATGAGCAGTGCACGTATAGCATGGTTACATGCACTGCTCTACTCAAACTACAACCCCCATGACTCATTGCTCTTGTGCTCCTACTGTACATGTGTCTTTAATATGATTATGTGTGTTAGTGATGATTTTATGAATTTATTGGGAGGTTTTCTATGCTATTAGCTCCAGTGCTGGTTGCATCGGCACATAACAAAATAGTCCATCTCTGGAAGTGTGCAGAGGAGGGTGGCTATATTCCCACATACAGTGGAACCTTGTATACCAAACATCCCTCATACTGAGGAGCACAGCAATTTTAAAGTCAGTTTTTGAGATATTCTGCTAAATTATACTGTTAGAACAGTGGTTCTTAACCTGGGTTCGATCGAACCCCAGGGGTTCGGTGGGTCAGTCTCGAGGGTTCGGCACACCCTCTGCTAGTACCACTTCGCTGTCAGGGACTATTTCTCCAGTTTCGGGCATGTCCTTCCACTCCCGCTCCGCTCGCACTCGCAGCTCTCTCTGCCCGTGGCTCACTGCTGGCTGTGCAGCTCGGCTCCCAGCGGAATCCGATCCAGCTGGAGCCGGCGTCGCCCACTGTGGAGTGGTGGGGGGGAGACAGGCCAGGCGTGCGGTGTGGAGAGGGACTGTCTGGGGGAAGGACTAACCCATGCAGCGGCCACCCAGCGCAGTGTGGGAGAGAACCACCAGGCCAGGCAGCCGCAGCAGCAGAAGAAGCCGGCAGGTGAGAGGCCAGAGAGCCAGTGGTGACAGTGGTGCTGCAGCCTGCAGGAGGAAAACCTAGCCTGTGATCGGGAGTCAGGACACAGGTGAAAAAAAGGTAGGACTGGAGTAGTACTGGATGTACTAGTCTAGTGACTGACTGACTGACTGTGTGAGAACACTGAGAAGACTATGTAAAGGGGATCTATTTTATGGGGAACCTGGCCTGCTGTAAGGGGGAGATCTAAATGGGGGACGGGACCTCACCTCACCCTGGCCTGCTGTAAGGGGGGATCTACATGGGGGACATGATCCCCCATATAGATCCCCCCTTACAGTAGGCCAGGGTGAAGTGAGGTCCCCCATATAGATCCCCCCTACAGCAGGCCAGGGTAAGGTTAGGTCACTCTGGGGTCCCCCATATAGATCCCACCCTACAGCAGGCCAGGGTCTGGACCTCACCTCACCCTGTCCTGCTGTAAGGGGGGAGATCTATATGGGGATGGGACCTCACCTCACCCTGGCCTGCTTTAAGGGGGGATGTATATGGGGGACCTGGGATCTATATGGGGGACCTCACCCTGGCCTGCTGTAAGGGGGATCTATATGGGGGACCAGGTCCCCCATATAGATCCCCCTTACAGCAGGCCAGGGTGAGGTGAGGTCCCGTCCCCCATAAAGATCTCCCCCCTTACAGCAGGCCAGGGTGAGGTGAGGTCCCGTCCCCCATATAGATCCCCCTTACAGCAGGCCAGGGTGAGGTGACATGAGACATGATAATGACATGAGAGTGGCACTTGCCAAGATAAAGCCGTGCATTTCTGAACTGGTCTCTGAAAGACAAGAGCAGAAGTTACACTAATTTGCAGTAAATATTATGTTTTTGTTTTTGTGTGAAAATCATGTTTTAATGGTTTTGTTCATTTTGTGCACCTATGTATAAATATATACCTAAAATAATATATACCTATGTTTTGAATTTGAAAAAATCATATTTTATTTTTCCAATTAAGAAGGGTTCGGTGAATGCGCATATGAAACTGGTGGGGTTCAGTACCTCCAACAAGGTTAAGAACCACTGTGTTAGAAGGTAAGAAAGTGTCAATAGATGATAATATTGGAATTATATATATATATATTTTATTTTATTTTTTGGTTCTCAGGTGAAGAGACACTTTGGATAAAAAAAAAATGTGCTCACTGCATACAGTTTATATGTCTGATAATATTTGCAGGTACATTTTAATACTCTTTGTTTTTGTTAAAGTGGAACTTCACTCTCTCAATCAACATTGATTATTTTTAATCCGTATTCTGCTAGTATTAGAAAATAGTTAGGAAAGTACAATATATTAGATTTACTTGTTTCAAAAAAAAATGTATACATACATTTCTTTAGGTACATTGTGGTTTCCAAGCCTAGGCAAAAGATGTCATACATCCTGAGAGTCTTCAGGAGAGGAGGAAGGGTTTTCTCAGCCAAGTACACTGTCAGGATTCAGCAGCAGCTAGGAAGACTGGACATGTAGCTACACATGGAAACTGAGACCAAACAATATAGATATACTTAAAGTGAGATCTATTTACAGTGAAACACACAAACAAGCATACACAGCAAGCATACATAGGAAACTCCAGCAAACAAGAACCAACTCCAAAGACAAAAGTAACTAATGAACTTAAGAACTGACTATCTACAAAGATATACAATATAAGGGACAAGGGTAACAGGGGATATAGGGATGCAAGGAAGGGGGGAATCAAAACTGGGTACTAGGACAGAGAGAAGGAGCAAGGCAGAGGGGTACAGGATAGAAATGGCTATGTATAAGGATCACAGGAACAAGGCTCTGGCAACAGTGACACTTTGGGGAAAGGGAGGAGCAGCCTTAAATAGCCACCTGGCAGCTGAACATAGGTGTAACAGATCATTACAGCCTGCTGGCTTCTGGGAGACACGTGCTGGTGGACACTGGAACTGCAGCAATCAGCCCTGAGCAGCCCAGTGCCACCAGAAGGTGAACTCAATCCTAACACACACCTTTCTGCCTAAATTCCTGAGCTAAGGGCAGTTGGATTCCATGACTAGGGATGATCGAACTTTTGAAAAGTTTGGTTCGACCAGAACACCCGAACCTCCCAAAAGTTCGGCCCGGATTTCAGAACCCCATTGAAATCAATGGGACCCGAACTTCGGTAATCAAAAAACACAATTTTGAAGCCCTAAAACCCAATAAATGCCCCTAAAAAGTGCCTAGGGTTCTGGGTCATACCCCAGGGACTATTAATCACACCAAAAAAGTTCTTAAAAATTTTCATTTTTGATAGAGAGCCAATTATTGAAAAAATTAAAAAAAAAATTTCTTTGGATTTAGTATCTGGGGGGTCTAAAAAGTGTACCTGTGAATTTTCAGCTCTGTCCAGAACCATAAAAAAAAAAAAAAAAGATTGTTTGTATTTTGTCACTTATAGAACAGGCTAGTGGCTTCTCTCTTTTCACACCTTGCCGGTTTAGTAGCAAGCGTTTTTTTTGGGCATTTTTTGGGGTCTTTTCAGGCAGGCAAAACATCTGAACTTGTGTATACGGGTATATATACACACATACTTATATGTATATATACACCTAGACATATATAGGTGTGATAGTAGCAGAAATATATGCTTGCACTAATGAAATCATTTACACGAATATGCCTCCGCTCCTATAACACCTATATATGTCTAAGTGTAAAATACATATAAGTATGTGTGTATATATACCACTATACACAAGTTCAGATGTTTTGCCTGCCTCCAAAGAACCCAAAAAAATGCCCAAAAAAACGCTAGCGCCAAAAAAAAAAAAAGCCCAGGTGTGTTGTTGCAGGCATTTTTTTGGGGTTTTTGGAGGCAGGCAAAACATCTGAACTTGTGTATAGTGGTATACATACACACATACTTATATGTATTTTACACTTAGACATATATAGGTGTGATAGGAGCGTAACTATATTGGTGTTAATTATTTCATTAGCGCAAGCATATATTTCTGCTACTGTCACATCTATATATGTCTAGGTGTATATATACATATAAGTATGTGTGTATATATACCCGTATACACAAGTTCAGATGTTTTGCCTGCCTCCAAAAACCCCCCAAAAATGCCTGCAACAACACAGCTGGGCGTTTTTTTTTTGCGCTACCGTTTTTTTTGGGCATTTTTTTGGGTTCTTTGGAAGCAGGCAAAAAATCTGAACTTGTGAATACGGGTATATATACACACATACTTATATGTGTATATACACCTAGACATATATAGGTGTGATAGTAGCAGAAATATATGCTTGCGCTAATGAAATAATTAACACCAATATAGTTACGCTCCTATCACACCTATATATGTCTAAGTGTAAAATACATATAAGTATGTGTGTATATATACCACTATACACAAGTTCAGATGTTTTGCCTGCCTCCAAAAACCCCAAAAAAATGCCTGCAACAACACACCTGGGCGTTTTTTTTTTCTGGTGCTAGCGTTTTTTTGGGCATTTTTGTGGGTTCTTTGGAGGCAGGCAAAACATCTGAACTTGTGTATAGTGGTATATATACACACATACTTATATGTATTTTACACTTAGACATATATAGGTGTGATAGGAGCGTAACTATATTGGTGTTAATTATTTCATTAGCGCAAGTAGTGTTTTCTGCTCCTTTCACACCTATATATGTGCAGGTGTATATATACATACATGGGTGTGTATATATATACCCCCTATACACATGTTCAGATGTCATGCCTGACTCCAAACATGTGCTCAAAAAATCCCTATAGACGCCTGCAGCCAAAAAGCAAGCTGACAGGGTCGAAACCATATTACTGCAGCGAAAGTGACTTCAGAGAAACTATCTTTTCTCTATAGCGGTCACCCTGATATGGAAGGGTTTGGTCACCCTGCCATAGCAGTCAGTGTCAGTTCACCCTACACTACACTACGGTCACCCTGGCACTTAACACTTTCCCTACAGAAACTAAATTATTAAAGCTAACTAAAGTGTAAAAGAGCACCCTAACTACACTAGATATCCCTTTCCTCACACTAATAAATGCTAAATGACACTTTGTAGCAGAAGTCCACGAACTGCTTCCACTCTCTTCCATGTCCCTGTATAACAATGCTAGGAATTTGGCGGGGGCTATCTTATATACTGGGGGGCGTATTCACTAATGATTGGCCTATGGACCCCCTAGTCACTCCAATCACATTCCTAGCATTCTCCTGCCCCCTCAATTGGCTTTTGCTAATGGTTCTGGTCCAATCATGGGCTTTTAAAGCCCATTTCCTGTCCCATTGCATCTTGGTCGGTTCTGGTTGACGAATTCCGAACTTTTTGGGCAAAAAGTTCTAAATTCGGCCGAACCTCGAACAGCCAATGTTCAGGTCGAACCGATGGTCAACCCGAACTGTTCGATCATCCCTATCCAGGATGTAATTGCTACATGAATCATTTGCCTTTACCCAAGATGGTTACGGCCAGAAATGCTAGGGGGGATTTTTCAAAGTGATTTCACTGCAAAATAAAGCATAGATACATGGATGAATGGGTGACTCTGATTTGAATATTACAAATGAAATAAAACAGCATTTTTGGTTTGTAGTGCTCAGATACAGTATAGCTCCATTTTAGGCTAAGATTAATGATAGGGAGCCCATGTTTACTGAAACTTGTAGTTTACAGACTGACAGCGGAATTTAAATAGAACACCTTTAACAGATCTATCTACTATCTTCTACCAGACAGTCTTTTAGACCAGTTCAAGGAAATAGGAAGTTTTAAAACATACTTACATGAATATATAAATAATTTTGAACTGCTTTCTTATTTCCCCAGGTTGCAAGTAAATGGCAAATATTTCCTGACAGCCAATGAAACTGTCAAGGAAAATTCCCGGCTATAAAAAGAGGGCGCTAAAACCAACACACAGGATGCAGTTTGAAATTGAGTTAAAGAAATTAAAATTAAGCTTTGTGTCACTCAAACTTTATGAATTCTTTTTATTTTATTTTGTTTTATCTTCTTTTTTTGTAATGCGACTGAAAACCCACACTGCCAGCGTTAGTGTCCTAAAGTCCAAAAAGCTCCCAAACTGAGAAAATATTTTGCACAAAACGGTGTTGCTTCTGGCAGCTAACTTTACAAATAACAAGGAAAAAAATAAAGTTATCAGGCATGGTGAATGTGTAGTTTTGCTGAGTTTTAACCTAATGGCTGCCCTCCAAGGTTAGCTAATAACGACTGACATGCTCTGGAATCTTGAGGACTAAATCAACATTGTTTTCACAGCTGTAATTAAGCCACCTAATCAGAAGCACATTTTGACGGGACAGTTTTTGGAAGCCAAATATTACAATTCCTTATGCCTGGAGTGCAGTGGCTCATGAGAGGT
The DNA here is from genome assembly GCF_965119305.1 of Pelophylax lessonae. Lineage (NCBI taxonomy): Eukaryota > Metazoa > Chordata > Amphibia > Anura > Ranidae > Pelophylax > Pelophylax lessonae. The sequence goes on from NC_138768.1 coordinate 415,434,772, forward strand.
CCTTATTTCATTTCAGGTTATACAAAAAAAAAAAGAAAGGTAGTAAAATGAAAAGACTTATAAAAGAAAAAGGAGGGGTGAAAGAAAAAAGCCCCTGAGTGTCGTGTGTTGAAATGAAGCAGGCCTGTGTGTTCATGCTTCGTCCGGGTTAGCTTCCCAATCCCACCCTCCTTCTTAGGCTCACTGCCGAGTCCCCCATGTCTCCAGTGGCAGCTGCAACGGGCCCAGCCAAAATCAACAGATGAGCTGGTTTGAACTGGCTCTCTGTGTGTTCTGACTGTAAATTGTGCTGGTGATGATTAGAGAACTCTAACACAGGATGTCGACTCTTTAAAACGGTCCAGAGAAAATATATATATTTCTTTTCTTTCCAGGGATGAGGACATTTGTATAAGCCTATTTTTTTTTTTTTTTTTTACCCTCCACTCCTCTTTTCATTGTGGTTTTGGTACATTCTTGGGTGTCTATGACTTTCAGATGATTTGAAACATGTATTTGGTATGTAAAATAAACACATTGTTATTTATTTTGTTTTAGGAGTAACATTTCACAACTTCGACTGACTGAATTTCCTCCTTGTGTTTATGGGGCCTGCCAGTGGAACCTTTCCCTAATGCTGATGTGGGAGTTGTCACTCCAGGCTTATCGGTACACAGTGGAAATATAACTGGAATACACAAAGTGCTGAACCTTAGAGAGAGGATTCAAAAAGTGTGGGGTCGTAAGTGCTACTAGGAGGTCAAAAGTTCACACAAGCAAATCTAAGCTGGTACAAATGTCCCATTGTAAATTTATTTTATAAAAAGGAGTTTAGATAAATGTATTATATTTATGTTATATTACTGTGCATAATCTTCTACAATTTAAATATAGTAGCAATGTCTGGCTGAAATACACACCGGCCATTTTATTAGGTATACCTGTTTAATTGCTTGTTAACACAAATTGCTAATTAGCCAATCACATGGCAGCAACTCAATGCATTTAGGCATCTAACGTGGTGAAGGCGACTTGCCAAAGTTCAAACCGAGCATCATAATTAGTGATGGGCTGAACACCCCCCTGTTCCATTCGCTGTAGAACATTTAGAACAGGGGAAAAGTTCTAGCGAACATGCAAACTCTATTAAAGTCTGCGGTACACGAACATAAAAAATCAAAAGTCCTCATTTTGAAGGCTTATATGAAAGTTATGCCATAAAAAAGTGTATGGGGACCTGGGAGACAAGTATCAATGCAAAAATGTTTTTTTAAAATGATTGTTTTTACAGGAGCAGTAATTTTAATGATGCTTAACCACTTTCAGACAGGAGGATTTGGCTGCTCAATGACCAGGCCCTATTTTGCGATTCGGCACTGCGTGACTGTAACGGACAATTGCGCGGTCGTGCAAGGCTGTACCCAAACGAAACTGACGTCCTTTTTTCCCACAAATAGAGCTTTCTTTTGGTGGTATTTGATCACCTGTGCGATTTTTTATAAACAAAAAAAGAGCGACAAATTTGAAAAAATAACAATATTTTTCACATTCTTTTTTATGAAATTCTCAAAAAAAAATGTAAAAATCTAAATTTTTTAACATTTTAGGCCAATTTGTTTTCTGTTACATATTGTTGTAAAAGAAATTGCAATAAGCGTATTTTGATTGGTTTTCACAAAAGTTATCGCGTTTACTAACTACGGGAAAGATTTATGTAATTTTTATTGTTTTTTTTTTTACTACTAGTAATGGCGGCAATCTGCAATTTTTTTTATTTTTAGTGGGACTGCGACATTGCGGCGGACAGATCGGACCCCTAACTGACATTTTTGACACTTTTGGGGGTACCAGTGACATTACTACAGTAATCAGTGCTAAAATATGCACTGTTACTGTAAAAATGACACTGGCAGGGAAGGGGTTAACAGTACTGGTGATCAGTGGGTTAAATCCCTAGGGGCATGATTCTAACTGTCAAGGGGCGTGGCTTGTGAAGTAATCACAGAGACATGCGATCCTATATAACAGGATCACATAGCCTCTGTGATCACTTCAGGGAGAATGACAGACGGCTGTGTTTACATCAACCATCCGTCCTTCTCTCTCAGCTGCGGGAGATTGCGAGTGGCCAGCGGCCATCAGAGCCGCCGGTCACATGCACTGGCTCCCCAGCTGACGAGTGTTGGGTGTATGCTTTGGCCAATACCAAAGCAATTGCGCAGTGCATTATGGGGCACTCATTGGTGTAACATCCCACCGAACGCCCCATTTTTTTGTGTGTTCAGCAAACACTCGAACACCCGATGTTTGAGTCGAACTTACGTTTGACTCGAACATTAAGCCCATCACTAATCATAATGGTGAAGAAAGGAGATTTAAGTGACTTTAAACGTGGCACGGTTGTTGGTGTCAGATGGGCTAGTCTGAGTATTTCAGTAACTGATCTACTGGGATTTTCACGCACAACCATCTCTAGGATTTACAGAGAATGGTCCAAAAAGGTAAAATATCCAGTGAGCAGGTGCTTCAAATGCCTGCTTCACTGTACATGTATTTCCATTTAAACTGAATCACGACATAAAATAGCTTTTGGATTATGTAATATTTGAAATGATTAAACAATAAATGTATTTTATATTTCCATTGTACTGACATCTTCTATCTACTTGTAGCCCTTCTGTGCAACATAATTAGTTACCACCTTCTTCTGTAACCACTGAGGATATTAAAAGAACGTCATGCCTCTTCTTTACAGAAGGGTTGGCAGTGTTGGTTCACACACAGTGCGGATTTGAAATCGCACCATTTCCATTTCATTGTGGCTTGCGACTTCATTTAACAGAAGTAAATGCAAGGCGCAATGCAACTGCAAAAAAGTAGTGCAGGAACCTTTTTCAGAGTCGTAACGATTAGAACGGTTCCATTGCTGGCAAAAGGGTACAACTTGTCATGCGATTTGACATTGCATGACAAATCATACTGGTGTGAACCAGGACTAAAATTGATTACTTTGATGTAAATAATTTTATAAAAATGTTTAATACTTGAAGAATGTTGTTTATTTGTATAGTTTGTAATTATCTGTGTACAAGGGGGTGACCATATTTTTTCAATACATATGAAGTTGCTCCTTTCCAATTTGTTGTGCTTCACTGTCGTTGTGCTGCCCTTCCTTACAATGCAAGTCTAGGAATTGGCCAACCAATTGAAAGCAATGCACTCCTGTTTAATATCTTGTCCTTACAATTGTTCAGCAGCCAGGCAAAGTCATTGTAATAGCTAATTAATCCCATCTTACCACCTAGTGACTAAACTAAAATCTTTACATAACACAAATAAACATGTAAAAGGCAAGGGCAAACATGTAAACATTTTAACCACTTAAGCCCCGGAAGATTTTACCCCCTTCCTACCCAAGGTTTTTTTTGTGATTTTTTTACTGCGTGACTTTAACGGACAATTGCACGGTCGTGCGATGCTGTACCTAAACGAATTTCACGTCCTTTTTTTCCCACAAACAGAGCTTTCTTTTGGTGGTATTTTATCACCTGTGCGATTTTTTGATCATGCGCTATAAACAAAAAAAGAGCGTAATTTTTGCAAAAATAACAATATTTTTCACTTTTTTTTATATGAAATTCCCCCAAAAAAATGTAAAAATCAAAATTTTTTAACATTTTCGGCCAAATTGTTTTATGCTACATATTTTTGGTAAAAAAAAAAATCGCAAAAAGCGTATTTTGATTGGTTTGCGCAAAAGTTATCGCGTTTACTAACAAAGGGAAAGATTTTTGTCATTTTTGGTGTTTTTTTTTTTAACGAGTAATGGCGGCGATCTGCAATTTTTTTGCGGTACTGCGACATTGCGGCAGACAGATCGGACCCTTGACTGACATTTTTGACACTTTTGGGGGTACCAGTGACATTACTGCAGTAATCAGTGCTATACATATGCACTGTTACTGCAAAAATGACACTGGCAGGGAAGGGGTTAACTTTATTGGACAGGGAGGGGTTAAGTGTGTCCTAGGGGCACGCGCTCGCCCGCTATTGGCTCTAATACCAGTGACAGGCGAGCGACGTAGACCTACGTCACTCTGCCTGGCCGGGGCTGACTGCCGCAGTAAATATACTGTGTGCAGTCGGCAACCAGTTAAAGGCTAACTCTAATCATTTTTTTAGATTCCAATAGGGTGAGGAAGAGTTACTGGGCTCTATTCATAAAACGAAATCGCATGAGGTATGCAAGTGTCTAGACACATTTTCCCTAAATACCGCATGCGATTCTGAAGCTGTCAATTCACTATACCGTTCTGTGGTATTTACCGCAAAATGCTGAAATCGCTTGGCAATTATTGCATGAACAGGCATTAACCAGTTCTGGACCGGAAGGATTTGCCCCCTAATGACCAGGCCATTTTTTGCGATTTGGCACTGTTACTTTAACGGAAAATTGTGCGGTCGTGCAACACTGTACCCAAATAAAATCGATGTCCTTTTTTTCCCACAAATAGAGCTTTCTTTTATATTTGATCATCTGTATGATTTTTATTTTTTGCGCTATAAATAAAAAAAGACCGACAATTCATTAAAAAAAAACAATATTTTTTACATTCTGCTATATAACATTCCTTCCCAAAAAATTGTAAAATCAAAATTTTTCATCCTTGTAGGCCAATTTGTATTCTGCTACATATTTCTGGTAAAAAAATTGCAATAAGCATATTTTGATTGGTTTTCACAAAAGTTTTTGCGTCTACAAACTAGGGGAAAGATTTATGTAATTTTTTTTGTTCTTTTTTTTTACTAGTAATGGCGGTGATCTGCGATTTTTAGCGGGAATGCAACATTGCGGCAGACCGATCGGACCCCTAAGTGACATTTTTTACACTTGGGGGGGGGGGGGGGACCAGTGACATTACTACAGTAATCAGTACTAAAAAAATATGCACTGTTAATGTAATTTTGACATTGGCAGGGAAGGGGTTAACCTAGTGGGTGATCAAGGGGTTAAATGTAAGCCTAGGGGAGTGGTTATTAACTGTGGGGGGAGGGGCTTGTGAAATGATCATAGAGACCTGTGATCCTATATAGAAGGATTACAGGTGCTCTGTGATCATTCCAGAGAGACCAGCTGTGTTTACAACAGCTGACTGTCCTTCTCTCTCAGTGGGAAGCAATCACGGATGGCCAGCGGCAATTGCGGCCGCCAGCCTCATACATCGACATCCCCACTGCCGAGTGGGGGCAGGAGCGTGCCCCCCAGCGGCACTCGCTCTTCCCCTAGCACCAGGCACGTGACCGACGTCATACTACATCGGTTCCCGCAGGAGAGGCTGCCTGCCACAGTAAAACTGCGGCAGGCGGTCCAGAACTAGTTAAACTCAATTCACAGAAGGAAATAAATAATTAAATGCATGCAGTAATTTAACAGTGATCAAGGCATGCTGTATTTGGGGAATCTGTTTTAGTTGTTCAGGAGCGATACTTATTCCACTTATTCACCTCTTGTAAAAACACCCTCTATCAATTGTGCTCTCACATTACAGTATATTTATAATATAAAATAGCTTGTTTCCCTTTAAATGGGATCCTTTATCTTCCAGCTCCCTTTTTCCTTTTTCACTGCAGGAGGTATCTGGTTCTTTTAAATGGAATCCTATTCCCCTAGTTGGCATTCTTACTTCTCTGTTCCTCCAGGATAATAAGGGATTACCGCACAAAAAGAGAACTTCATAGTGCTTTACCTTCTGAAAAACATTTATTCATCCTCTCTTTACATACATTACATTCACATTCCAATGTGCATAGGCACACTGCTTGTTAACAGCCTCACAATGTTATTACAGTTATATGGCTAATCCCAGATATCACACTTCTGGATTCCGTAGAAAGTGCTGATTCCATCCAATAGCTCTGCCCCACCGCATGTCATCACCAGAACATATGAATTCCTCAGGGGACGAGATGGGGTGGGAGGAGCTATTGAATGACATCAGCACGTTCTATGGAGCCTAGAAGTGCAGTATCTGGAATTAGTGAATACTGGCAATTACATTGTGAGGAACAAAGAAGTAAGAACACCTGCTGGGGCAAAGAGAATTGCATTTAAAGTAGGGATGCAGTTAATTAACACTGGTTGCACTGATACTGGTTGCACTAATGCAGCACAAAGGGGTTAATTAACTGCCACTGGTCGGTCACTAATGCATCAGTGACCAGCAGTGGCAATACATTAACCCCCTCATGCTGCATAATACTAATACCATTGGTAAGCTGCCTCAGCTCCCCCCCCACTGCCTCAGCGTCCCCCTCGGCAGTACACCCCCCCCCCCTCTGGCTCAGCGTCCCTCCCCATCCCAACGATTCAATCTCCTACTCACTCTGCTGAGTGCTCCTCTGGTGCCCTTCATTCAAAAGAAGCTCCTCTGGCCGGCGGCCCGCCTCCCGGTGATGTCACTACTACTACGATCTGTGTATGAATGAAGTGACACACCGGGCAGGCGAGCGGCCGCCAATAGATATAACTATGTGAACCTTCACTTCACTTCCCTGTCAGTGGGACTGTATGCGAATGACCTGACACCGGGGGGGGGGGGGGGGGGCGGGGGGAGCGGCCGCTAATAACTATAACTATGTGAGCCTTCACTTCCCTGTCAGTGGAGATACATGCCTGACAGGGAAGTGAAGGCTCACATAGTTACAGCTATTAGCAGCGGCTCCCCCCGCCCTCCCACCCGGTGTCAGGTCATTCACACACAGTTCCGCTGACAGTGAAGTGAAGGCTCACATAGTTATATCTATTAGCGGCCGCTCACCTGCCCTCCCGCCCTCCCGCCCGGTATGACACTTCATTCATACACACATCGTAGTAGTAGGGACGTTATTGAGAGGCGGGCGGCTGGCCAGAGGCGGGACTTTTTTAAACCTGCGCTGCGCCCTCCTCCTTCCTCACGGCGGCCATATTAATTTTGGCATTGTTAACCCATTATCGGCCGAAATGGGATAGGCTCATTTTCGGCCGATAATTTCGGTGGCCGAAATTTCGGTGCATCCCTAATTTAAAGGGACCAGATACCTCCTGCAGTGGAAAAGGAATAAATGAGTTGAAAAGTAAAGGATCTCATTTAAAGGAACACAAGCTATTTTGTGATCTTACATTACATGTGTGGGTCATAAATATAAGATAAGAACACAATTAACGGAGGGTGGAGAACATCACTGTTTTTTTAAACATTTCTATTATTTTTATTTTTTTACTGCAGTAAAGCCCAAATTCAGTCTAATACAGGGTTGCTCAACCAGGGTTTCATGGAACCATAGGATTCCTCCAGAGGTTGCTAGGGGTTTCTTAAACAAAGAGCAATTTCTTCCTTGCTGACAAGTTCCCAGTGACACCATTTATCTTTTTAACTATCTGTAAGAAGGTGATTCTTTCCAATAACTAAATAAATAATCAACGCAGCCAAAATAAATAAAAACTAAAAATAGCTTATACATAAGTATTAAATAATATATGTATTGCTGCTGACACTTAAGAAGTGATTTCACCTCACTTCACCAATAAAGCATATATGTCATAAATAGTGTAGCGCAATACCTCTAACCATCTATACGATTTACTGTGAACACAAAAATACATAAATCAGTGTTCAATCACATATATATAGGGTTGAGCGGACACCTAGATGTCCGTGTTCGACGGGTTCGGCCGAACTTTAAAAAAAAGTCCGGGTCCGTGTCCCGGACTTTTACCGAACTTTTCCCGGACACCGAACCCCATTGAAGTCAATGGGGACCCGAACTTTAAGGCACTAAAATGGCTCTAAAACACCAAAGGAAAGGGCTAGAGTGCTGCAAATGGCAGCAAAACGTAATTAAGAGCATGGCAAGTGCTCTGCAAACAAATGTGGATAGGGAAATAACTTAAAACAACAAAAAAAAACAGAAAAATAAAACAATGTTCTTCTTCATCTCTGAAGGACGAGGCCCATATGGAGTAGGAGGGAGGTTGTGGTGGTGGTGGATGTGGCGGTGACATAGGCGTGCGCACAGGGTGTGCTGGGTGTGCCTGGGCACACCCTAATCACCTAGGGCACATAGCATTGCCAGTGAGGAGATGGGAAAGATCTCCCTGGGACCTGCTCTGCTCTATTTCTCCTTGCCTACAGGTACATGGCCCCGATACATTACTCTCCCTGCTGGCAAACACATGCATGTGTATTTCAACTTTGGGGTGCACACCTTAATGCAATAGGCTGCGCACACCTATGGGCGGTGTAGGTGGAAGCGGCGGTGGAGGAGGACCAGGGCCGGATTAACAGCATCATGGGCTTGGTGCTGAGGATTTTGAAGGGCCTTAAGGGCCGTGCCTTGCCATGCACCCAGAGGAGGAAGGGTGCAGCCATGCATGCCTAATTCAACATGGGATGCTGTCTCTGAAGCCCATAAACACATCCATGCATCGCCAACTGTCCCTCCTTGTCCGGCCTTCACGCTGTGTGGGGAGGTTCTGAGGGTGCTGCCTGGGGAAGCGAGCATAGAAGCCAGACTTCTGTGTTTACAAGTGACAGAAGAGCGGTAACAGTGAATATGGCCAACCCGGGGCCTATATAAAAGGTAGGGGCCTGGAGCTGCAGCTCCAATAGCCCCTACATTAATCTGGCCCTGAGGAGGAGGACGAGGTAGCCAACACTGCTTCTTTTCAAAAATTTTAAATGAGGGTACACCCCAAAAGAGTGAGAAAGAGCAAAAATGGAACAATGGGTGGGTAAGGTCGGTATCCATTGCTATTCTGCATAAGGTACGGAAAAGTCCCGTGGGATCCATGCCTGGTTCATTTTAATGAACGTGAGCTTGTCCACATTGTCTCTGGACAGGCGGCTGCGCTTGTCTGTTATAACGCCCCCAGCCGTGCTAAATACCCGTTCAGATAATACACTGGCTGCAGGGCACGCCAGCACCTCCAAGGCGTAAAGGGCAAGCTCAGGCCATGTGCCCAATTTGGAGACCCAGAAGTTGAAGGGGGCAGACCCGTCATTCACTACATGTAGGCGTGTGCACACATACTGCTCCACCATGTTGGTAAAATGCTGCCTCCTGCTAAGACGTTCCATCTGAGCTGCTGGTGCTGCTGTTTGTTGTGGCGTGCTGACAAAGCTTTTCCACATTTCGGCCATGCTAACCCTGCCTTCTGAGGTGCTGGCGGTGCCCTGGTTGCGTTGGCGACCTCCTCCTCCTCCTCCTCTGCCTTGTGCTTCCACTGTGGCCCCGCTGTCAGATGGGAATGCCAGCAGCATGGCGTCTACCAGCGTGCGCTTGTACTCGCGCATCTTGCGATCGCGCTCCAGTGAGTGAATTAAGGACGGTACGTTGTCCTTGTAACGGGGATCCAGCAGCGTGGCCACCCAGTAATCAGCACAAGTTAGAATGTGGGCAACTCGGCGGTCGTTGTGGAGACACTGCAGCATGTAATCGCTCATGTGTGCCAGGCTGCCCAGAGGCAACGAAAGGCTGTCCTCTGTGGGAGGTGTATCGTCCGTGTCCTCTGTATCCCCCCAGCCACGCACCAGTGATGGCCATGAGCTGGCCTGGGTGCCACCCTGCTGTGAACATGGTTCCATCTCCTCCTCCAGCTCCTCCTCATCCTCCTCATCCTCCAGAACTGTGCCCCTGCTGGACAATTGCGTCCCTGGCGTTTGCGTGTGCAGGAACCCACCCTCGGAGCCCCTTGCGAATGACTGCCCTGAAAGCCTTGGAAATGTTACCTCTTCATCCTCCTCCTCCTCCTCATCCTGTGCCACATCCTCTTCCATCATCGCCCGAATTGTTTTTTCAAGGAGGCATAGAAGTGGGATAGTTAAGCTGAGAACGGCGTCATTGCCACTGGCCATGTTGGTGGAGTACTCAAAACAGCACAACAAGGCACACAGGTCTCGCATGGAGGCCCAGTTAAATTAAATAGCGGAATAGAAAATATGATCCAAAAAAAGTGTATGTATATCACACGTACACAACCACACTGGGCCCCAATTACTATTGTTTGTACCCCTAAAAGGCTAGATGAGGAGTAGGGGGAGTATGGAACAGGCAGCACCCTCAAACCTTCAGAAGTATGAGATGAACCCCAACAACTTGGAAAGGTGGATCTCTCTCACACGTACCAACACAGACTATCCCCCAATTTAACTGATCCCCAAAGGTTTTTGATTAAATAGCGGAATAGAAAATATGATCCAAAAAAAGTGTATGTATATCACACGTACACAACCACACTGGGCCCCAATTACTATTGTTTGTACCCCTAAAAGGCTAGATGAGGAGTAGGGGGAGTATGGAACAGGCAGCACCCTCAAACCTTCAGAAGTATGAGATGAACCCCAACAACTTGGAAAGGTGGATCTCTCTCACACGTACCAACACAGACTATCCCCCAATTTAACTGATCCCCAAAGGTTTTTGATTAAATAGCGGAATAGAAAATATGATCCAAAAAAAGTGTATGTATATCACACGTACACAACCACACTAGGCCCCAATTACTATTGTTTGTACCCCTAAAAGGCTAGATGAGGAGTAGGGGGGGTATGGAACAGGCAGCACCCTCAAACCTTCAGAAGTATGAGATGAACCCCAACAACTTGGAAAGGTGGATCTCTCTCACACGTACCAACACAGACTATCCCCCAATTTAACTGATCCCCAAAGGTTTTTGATTAAATAGCGGAATAGAAAATATGATCCAAAAAAAGTGTATGTATATCACACGTACACAACCACACTAGGCCCCAATTACTATTGTTTGTACCCCTAAAAGGCTAGGAGTAGGGGGAGTATGGAACAGGCAGCACCCTCAAACCTTCAGAAGTATGAGATGAACCCCAACAACTTGGAAAGGTGGATCTCTCTCACACGTACCAACACAGACTATCCCCCAATTTAACTGATCCCCAAAGGTTTTTGATTAAATAGCGGAATAGAAAATATGATCCAAAAAAAGTGTATGTATATCACACGTACACAACCACACTAGGCCCCAATTACTATTGTTTGTACCCCTAAAAGGCTAGATGAGGAGTAGGGGGGGTATGGAACAGGCAGCACCCTCAAACCTTCAGAAGTATGAGATGAACCCCAACAACTTGGAAAGGTGGATCTCTCTCACACGTACCAACACAGACTATCCCCCAATTTAACTGATCCCCAAAGGTTTTTGATTAAATAGCGGAATAGAAAATATGATCCAAAAAAAGTGTATGTATATCACACGTACACAACCACACTAGGCCCCAATTACTATTGTTTGTACCCCTAAAAGGCTAGATGAGGAGTAGGGGGGGTATGGAACAGGCAGCACCCTCAAACCTTCAGAAGTATGAGATGAACCCCAACAACTTGGAAAGGTGGATCTCTCTCACACGTACCAACACAGACTATCCCCCAATTTAACTGATCCCCAAAGGTTTTTGATTAAATAGCGGAATAGAAAATATGATCCAAAAAAAGTGTATGTATATCACACGTACACAACCACACTAGGCCCCAATTACTATTGTTTGTACCCCTAAAAGGCTAGATGAGGAGTAGGGGGAGTATGGAACAGGCAGCACCCTCAAACCTTCAGAAGTATGAGATGAACCCCAACAACTTGGAAAGGTGGATCTCTCTCACACGTACCAACACAGACTATCCCCCAATTTAACTGATCCCCAAAGGTTTTTGATTAAATAGCGGAATAGAAAATATGATCCAAAAAAAGTGTATGTATATCACACGTACACAACCACACTAGGCCCCAATTACGATTGTTTGTACCCCTAAAAGGCTAGATGAGGAGTAGGGGGAGTATGGAACAGGCAGCACCCTCAAATCTTCAGAAGTATGAGATTGTGTTCACTGTACCCCACAAAGATTGAGTTCACTGCACCCCACAATGATTGTGTTCACTGCACCCCACAAAGATTGTGTTCACTGCACCTCACAAAGATTGTGTTCACTGTACCCCCCAAAGATTGTGTTCACTGCACCCCACAAAGATTCTGTTCACTGTACCCCACAAAGATTGTGTTCACTGCACCCTAAAAGGATGTTGTTCACTGCACCCCACAAAGATTGTGTTCACTGCACCCTAAAAGGATGTTGTTCACTGCACCCCAAAAAGATTGTGTTCACTGTACCCCCCCCAAAGATTGTGTTCACTGCACCCCACAAAGATTGTGTTCACTGCACCCCAAAAAGATTGTGTTCACTGTACCCCCCAAAGATTGTGTTCACTGCACCCCAAAAAGATTGTGTTCACTGTACCCCCCAAAGATTGTGTTCACTGCACCCCACAAAGATTCTGTTCACTGTACCCCACAAAGATTGTGTTCACTGCACCCCAAAAAGATTGTGTTCACTGTACCCCCCCAAAGATTGTGTTCACTGCACCCCACAAAGATTCTGTTCACTGCACCCCACAAAGGATTGTGTTCACTGCACCCCAAAAAGATTGTGTTCACTGCACCCCAAAAAGGATTTTGATCACTGCACCCCAAAAAGGATGTTGTTCACTGCACCCCAAAAATGATTTTGTTCACTCCACCCCAAAAAGATTGTGTTCACTGCACCCCACAAAGATTGTGTTCACTGCACCCCAAAAAGATTGTGTTCACTGTACCCCCCAAAGATTGTGTTCACTGCACCCCACAAAGATTCTGTTCACTGTACCCCACAAAGATTGTGTTCACTGCACCCCAAAAAGATTGTGTTCACTGCACCCCAAAAAGGATGTTGTTCACTGCACCCCAAAAAGGATGTTGTTCACTCCACCCCAAAAAGATTGTGTTCACTGCACCCCACAAAGATTGTGTTCACTGCACCCCAAAAAGATTGTGTTCACTGCACCCCAAAAATGATTTTGTTCACTGCACCCCAAAAAGGATTTTGTTCACTGCACCCCAAAAAGGATGTTGTTCACTCCACCCCAAAAAGATTGTGTTCACTGCACCCCAAAAAGATTGTGTTCACTGCACCCCACAAAGGATTTTGTTCACTGCACCCCAAAAAGATTGTGTTCACTGCACCCCAAAAAGGATGTTGTTCACTGCACCCCAAAAAGGATTTTGTTCACTGCACCCCAAAAAGATTGTGTTCACTGCACCCCACAAAGGATTTTGTTCACTGCACCCCACAAAGATTGTGTTCACTGCACACCAAAAAGGATTGTGTTCACTGCACCCCAAAAAGATTTTGTTCACTGCACCCCAAAAAGATTTTGTTCACTGCACCCCAAAAAGATTGTGTTCACTGCAGCCCAAAAAGATTGTGTTCACTGCAGCCCAAAAAGATTGTGTTCACTGCAGCCCAAAAAGATTGTGTTCACTGCAGCTCACACACAGAAAAATGGATGTGGATCACTGACACCTGCCTATCTCCAATCCCACACCACACAGCAATATCGATTGTAGTTTGTAGAACACAGTTTCCCTAAAATTCAGCAGACTCTGTCCCTAACAGGATTGAGAAGAGATCGTAGATCAGGATTGAGTGCAGATTCACCCCACCCCCCACACAGCAATATCGATTGTAGTTTGTAGAAGACACTGACCCTATAATTCAGCAGACTCTATCCCTAAAATGCCTACAACTCGCCCTGCCTAAACACTCCGACCTGTCCCTCAATTCTATCCGGACACAAATGGTTTTTTCCTGCCTATCTTTCCCTAATCAGCAGCCAGCACATTGATGTGTGCTCTGTCCCTTAGCTAAGCAGCAGAATGACGCTGCTGCGGCGGCTGCCTCGAACTTATAAAGACTTGGTCACATGCTTCAGACGGCCAATCACAGCTACTAAGACATTTGCAGGCATGGCTGGGATGGCTTAAGGCACACCAGTTAAACGATTGTTGATTGGCTGTTGAAAGCCCGCCATGAAAAGAGCGCCAAAGCATGCAAAACCCGGAAATAAAACGACCGAACACGGATTTTTACCCGAACATACAGTAAAGTGTCCGTGTCCGTGTTCGGGTAAAAGAAATCCAATTATTCGGTACGAACACGAATAATACAGTCCGTGTTCGCTCAACACTACATATATATCAATATCCATATGACTGAATAAGTCCATACCTATACAAATCCGCAAACATTATCCACAAACAATATCTGTGCTCCTCCACCATGTGTGATTTGCGATAAAATAGTTTGCTCCACCAATATCTATTGCACTGTAGTCTCTTATCTTGCTGTTATGACCCCTCGTTTACCAGCAGGTCACAGCACGCTGTGCTTCCCTTTAAGGGAATTGGGGATGTAGATCTGATGTATCAGCTTCAGTATCTCCTATATCACCATACCAGCCTTCAATCTTGTGGTTATAATATGTAAGGAAACATAACACACAATCTAGTGCTCTCTGTACAAAATGTATTAATTTTAAAATTAAAACAAATTATTGCACTTAAATTAGTGACACTTCAGCAGTGCTAGCTACACTCTCGTGAAACACATATATTGGCTTGCAAACATCCAGGGAGAGATGGCCAAGCGTGATGTCACGCTCCAGGCTCCGCCCCACATATAGAGTGCAGCAGTCACATTAGAGTCCCCAGTGTCCACCCTAACACCAGAGTTCCCCCCTTATATCACAGTTATCCTTTACATCAGAGTCAGCAGACATCCTCCTTATACAAAAGTCCCCAGAGTTCCCCTTTACATCAGAATCCACAGAGTGCCCCCTTACATTAAAGTTCCCCTTTAAATCAGAGTCCATAGACTTCCTCCTTACACAAGAGTCCCCAGAGTTCCCCCTTACATCTGAGTCCCCAGAGTTCCCCCATGCATTAGTGTTTACAGGGTTCCCCCAGATCCTAATGTGAAGAGAAACAATGTAGACTCTGATGTAAGGGGGAACTCTGTGGACTGTAATGTAAAGAGGAATTATTTGGACTCTGGTGTAAAGGAAAACTCTGATGTAAGGGAGATCTCTGGTTAACAGAGCCCCCTCCTCCTTTACAGAAGAGTCCCCAGAGTTCCCGTTTACATCAGAGTCCTCAGAGTTCTCCTGTACATCAGAATCTGAAGGCTTCCCCCTTACAGTGCAAGGGGGGACACTGAGGCACTGAGGATTTAAGTGGGAACTCTAGTAACAAGAGCCCCCCTTAGCATCACTGTGGGTGGCGGTGATGTTGCAGTATGTGCACAGAGACCTGTATGTCAGTGTGAGAATACACATGCCTCTTGCATTTGGACAATATTTGATTATTCTAGAGTTCAGTTTAAAAACCAAAAAAGAAAGAAAAGATAAACTTTTGCCCATAGCAACCACTTTTTATAGCCTGTGCTGAAAAAAAGGATTCTGAATAGGTACCATAGGTAACAACTTAATCTACTCTTTTGGTTTTCACATGTCAGACCATTGTGCTGAAAGCACTGTGCTGTGTTCGGGAGTGATTATTTCATTTGAATATGATTGTAGAGTAGACGTTACAACTCTTCTTTCATAAACAAATCTACCCTAACACCTTTCAGTACTGATACTGAAGCTTCTGTTACAATAGCCTAGACATGAATGATCAAATTATGATTGTTGCCCTTCGCATTGTTGCCCTTCACATCTGATATGATTTTTCCTGGTAGCTAAGGAGATATATATTTTGTCACCATGCCAGTGTCTCTAAAGATGTTAACATTTTTCATTATTGACTTAGCACTACGATACTTCCTCACAGGTCGGATCAGCTCTCCTGCAGCCGCCTCCTACCTTAACACACTTGCTGCACCTGACTAGGCTAAAGGAAGGCTGACATGATCACTCCTCTGAGGCCGGCCATGCCCCCTCACAAGTCCTGACCAATTACACAGCGAGGCAGGCTCCACCTGACTTCCTCACATCAGAATCACCAATACTAAGAGCTGCTCAACCACCTGAACATGTCTCCTGCTGGGGGAGGAGGTAGAGGGAGGGATCTGGGTGTGTTCTGACTTCAACCCACCCTGTCTGGCAGCAAGGTCATATTGAAACAGCTGCTAAGAATTTGTGAGTGTCCCCGGCAATTCAGGACTGTTGGCAAATATGAATGTGTAACTAAATGTACAATTTTCTTTTTACTGTTGTACAGAGTGGAGAGAGATTAGACACCTGTTGAGTTTTTGCTCTTGGTAGGGAACTTTACTCTCTATTTGTTTTGTTTACCATTATCATTAAAAGTGAAGGTAAAAAAAAAATTCTAATTTTATATTGATGCCAGAACATTAATAGTGGGGAAATATTGAAATGGGGAGTTATGGTAACCCTGGTGACAATCCAGGATTATCTCACTTTAGAAGGATTTCCGCTCACTTCTTGTTTTGGCTATGGGACAGAAAGTGAAGGAAAATGTCCCCTATGGAACACAAATGGCAAGAAAAGACAGGGGTCATAACCCTCCCTTACGCAATCCAAAATGAAAAATAAAAAGTTTTACCTTTAGGTACACTTTAAATTTAGAAAGAGACAGAGGAAGGTAACTTTATGCAGTAAATCTAAAATCTCTTCTATTTCAAGGAATTGTCCTGTCAGCTATCTCAAACACCGTGCACATCCACCATCTTCTGATGTCTTCTGGCACAAGATTTTAATTCTGCTTAGTAGACTGGGCAGTACCTGAAAAAAAAAATAAAGGTTCCTGTTACTTTTGTAGTGTTTTGGTAATCTTTTCTGTAACTTCTTATGGTTATTTACCTATCCTTTTGTTTAATTTACTTGTTGATCCAATGTCTGTATTTCGAATCTGCTAAAACAACAACTACCTCTTCCTTTTCACTGCCTTTTAACTTTGTATGAGTCTCAACTGCTCCGACATCTTCTTGTTTATAGACTATGCCATTCAGCACTTTGCTTTGGTTGCAGGTCATACAATGAAACTCAACTTTCCATTTAGGGTTCCCTGGCAAACAAACAGGAATTTCTTAGTTTCTGTGCATCAGCGACAACCAAATCCTCACAATGGTAACACAGAGGGTGCACACTAGTCTATGGCAAAAATACATCCTAGACGGAAAGTCATTCACACTGTATAGATTTGAAGTGCTGTGTACAGTATGCAATGAGAGAGAGAGGGAGACAGAAAAAAAGACATTTATTTACCAGTGGACTCACTTAAACTTTGAAGCTTTATTTTTTTTTTTACTTTTGAGGGGTGGAAAAAGAAACAATAATATAAGCATTCTAGTTAATGGGCCAAGAATTTCCTTGTGTTATATTTTGAGGCTGCAGGAAATATTGGTCATGATCCTCTAAAATCAGTCGTCTGTATGTGCTCGAGGGGTAGGCATGGCCAGTTTTGTGTAAAGTGCCATTTTCTGCATTAAGTTAAATAAGAAACATTTCATCATCCTCTCATCATGTCTTCTCTACTCTGCTCCTCCAGGTAACCACTGACTGTACTCAGCTCTGGAACACTAAACTGCTTTACATGATTGATGTGTAAATGTGCAAAAACTGCACTAATCCAAAGAAATGTATCTCTAGCTGCTAACACTACAATAGACATAACATTCTTATAAACAGATAAAATAAAAAGTGTAGCGCTAAACCAAATCTAATAACAAATTTCACATACAGTAGGTAAGTGGTGCAAATTAGGGATCGACCGTTATCGGTTTTTCGTTGCCGATACCGATACCGATATTTTGGCCATCACATATCAGTATCGGCCGATATGGGCCAATATTTTGTATATTTAAAGTTTTGAAAAATAAAGACAATTTTTGACACAAATCTGGTACTGAACATGTTAATTTTTGTTTAATGATAAATGGCTGGCTTGCTGGCACCCTGTGGTGGGTGGGTGGCTGGCTGGCACCCTGTGGTGGGTGGCTGGCACCGTGTAGTAGGTGGCTGGCTTGCTGAAACCCTGTGGTGGATGGCTGGCTGGCTGGCACCCTGTGGTGGGTGGGTGGCTGTTTTGCAGCCTGTGGTGGACGGCTGGCTGTCTGGCACCGTGTGTTGGTTGGCTGGCGCCCTGTGGTGGGTGGGTGGGTGACTGGCACAGGGACTGTGGATGGCTGGCTGGTACAGGGCCTGTGGGCAGCTATCTGGTACAGTGCCTATGGCTGGCTGGTACAGGGCCTGTGGGTGGCTGGCTGGCTGGTACAGGGCTTTTGGGTGGCTGTCTGTCTGGCACCCTGTGGTGGGTGGCTGGCTCTCTGGTATCCTGTGGTGGGTGGCTGGCTGGCTGGCACTCTGTGGTGGGTGGGTGGCCGGAAAAGTGGCTGTGGGTGTCTGGCTGGTACAGGGCCTGTGGGTGGCTGGCTGGTACAGTGCCTGTGGCTGGCTGGTACAGGGCTTGTGGGTGGCTGGTTGTCTCACTGGTACAGTGCCTGTGGCTGGCTGGTACAGGGCCTGTGGGTGTGGGTGGCTGGCTGGCACCGGGCTTCTGTGGGTGGGTAAAAGAAAAAAAGAGGGTATTGGTGTTAAGCAACAACAGCACACGCGAAAGGAAATAAAGAGTAAGTGGGTATAAATGAGTGAATAAATAATTAATTGTGTATGGAAAATAATTCCTAATTAGGAGCTGCAACGTGAACGTAATAAACGTATGAGTGAAGGAAAAATGATATAGTGATATATAAAAGGTCACGCTCAACCAATCAAATACACTTAGTATATGTGCAAAATGTATAGATATATGATGTCAAATATAAGCATAAAACAAAGTGCACGGTGCAATAAGTTATAGTATATAAACATAAATAAATTATATTAGATATGATCATAAAACATAATGCATATCAATACAAAAATCAAATCTACAAATGGTGTAAAAAGTCTCTGGTTTCTAAGATGATCTTTTTGCTACAATTCCTAGTAGTGTCTCCACACCTCCACCAGATCAGGAACACCCAGGGTGCACAAACTGCTTACCAGATAAAACGGACCCTATGGGTGGGTGTATGGCTGTGATACACTCCCGCAAGACTAGTCCTGACTTCAGATGAGGCTGTCCAAGGCGAGGGAGGCGGCCTAAGAAGGCAGAATGACGTTATGAACATATCGGCAATATCGGTAACTTCTGAGGCCGATTCAGATATATCGGGGAAATTGCATATCGGCCCTTGATATATCGGCCTTGACGATAATTGGTCGATCCCTAGTACAAATATATCAATGTAAAAATTGTGCAAAGTACAAAAAAAATCACAGAAATACACAGTAAGGCTCCATGTACACGGGACGTTGTAAATGGCCGTTTAGGAGCAGTTGGGTGTTTTTTTCAGAAGCCCCTGAACCCACCTGCATGTTATCTTATCTGTCCATGTACACAGGGTCGTTTACAGTCATTTGCAGGCAGTTGAGTTCAGGGACGTTTTTTGGAACGCAATTATTTGCGTTCGAACATGTGTTTCCCGGCATTTCAAATGCAAAAACAGGACCGTTATACATTTTTTTTTCTTCCATTCAAAATCAATGGTTCCCTATGGGAGCCTATTGATTTGAATGGAAGGCGCACCGCAAGTCGGATCAGGATGATCCGACTTGCGGTGCGACTTGCTCTGTGAGAATCTAGAGGGGGAACTCCACGCCAAAAATCGGAAAAAAATGCGTGGGGGTCCCCCCCAGGTTTCAAACCATGCCCTTCGGGTCTGGTTGGATTTGACGTCATCTGTGACATAAGGGGCGGGGCCTCCCGGTGACGCCGCCGGGAGGCCACTCCCACAATGGCTATATAACAAGCTGCAGAGACCGTAGACCGGCATAATCACCGGAGACATCGTCTGAGGAGGAACGGAGGAAGAAGAAGAAGACCAGAGGAGGCAAAAGAGCAGAAGAGCAGACAGCAAAAGAGCAGAAGACCAGGAGAGCGGAGAGGAGAAGACCGGAGTGGAGAAAACCGGATGAAGATTTTTAATAAACTTTCCAAAACGTCTCCTGTCGTTATTATTATAACGCCAATGGAAAAAGCTACTGAAAGCACGTTTAACAGCTGCTTTTTCCCCGCGTCAGAACTAGCTTTGCAGCACGTTTTTTCTAACGTCCCGTGTACATGGAGCCTTAAGATAATACTGACAGTGCAGTCTGATTATTAGTAGTAAAGTCCACAGACTGAAAACCTGAGCCTCAGTATAGGAAATATTGCAGAAATAAATCATGCTATTTTCTGTGCTTCAATCCTCAATGTGAGACCTCCACCACTTATAGAAATCACTGCTTACCAGAACATGTGGTCTCAGTTACCCATACAGGTATTGGGTCAGCTAAGTTTAGAATATGTTCAGAGGATGACTCCAAAATGTTTCCAAACAAGATAATGCGATGCATCTGCTCCCCGCAGTGTGGTATCAAATAATACGTAGAACCATTGGGTAAAGAAAAAGGCTCCACATAGTATAAAACTGTATAACCCAAAATTTAATAAAAAAGGTAGAAAATTTACATCAAATCCGAATTACAAGCGCTTGTAACAACATCCAACAAGAGTGCAATAGCCTGAAAAAATAAGAATCCCAATGGGTTTCATCTTCAAAGACATCATCTGGGGTCATGCTTTACATGATTGAAGACAACATCTGCTATGTTGTTGCCCCTGGTAACCACTAACTCCAATAATTCTTTAAAACCGCAATCTACTGTGCATGACTATAAGTGTCATCTGCCTTGCTATGACTTATTGTAACTGCTGTTTATACTTGTCTGTATTGAGTTAAACTTACTTCCATGGTACTATGTGATTGTTCTATGCAGTCATGTTGACTTCTTATTATATTCAGTTGTTACATGCTACTGAAATGATAAACAAAAATAAAAATTTAAAGTTTCAAAAAAAAACTTACTTTCATGGTGCCTTGCTCAAGATCAATCATCTTTAGTGATGGGTCAAACACCCCCCCCCCCCCCATCAAGTTCACAATAGAATTCCCAAGGAGAAAAAGTTCAGACCCAAGCTGCAAACTCTTTTAAAGTTTATAGGACCTGAACATGAAAAATGAAAAAGTGCCAATTTTGAAGGCTTATATAAAAAATGATTGGCCATAACAAAGGATATGGGATCCGGGTACTGCACAGGTGGACATGTATCAATGCAAATAAATGTTTTTTTTAAAAAAAAGGTCATTTTTAATGGAGCAGTGATTTTAATGTTGCTTAAAGTGAAACAAAAAAAATCGAAAATTCATTTAAATAAAGTGCCTGGGGGGTCCCCTTATTCTGCCTGTAAAGTGACACATTTGTACCATGTATAGAACCTGTTGCAGCAAATCTAAATGAAAAAAAAATGGCATGGGGTCCCCCCTCAATGCATACCAGGCTCTTTTTAAAAACATGGTGTTTGGTCCCCCCCAAAATACATACCAGACCCTTATTTGAGCACCAGACCTCCTCCTGAACCATACCAGGCCACATGCCCTCAACTAGGAAACATACCAGCCCCCCTGCCCAAAGCACCTTGACCCTATGTTGAGAGGGACAAGGGCCTCTTCCCAACATACCTGGGCTGTGGTTGTGGGGATCTGCGGGTAGGGG
Source organism: Pelophylax lessonae (assembly GCF_965119305.1). NCBI lineage: Eukaryota > Metazoa > Chordata > Amphibia > Anura > Ranidae > Pelophylax > Pelophylax lessonae. The sequence continues at coordinate 415,456,232 of NC_138768.1, forward strand.
GGTTATCAGAATCTAGACACCCCCTTTAACAAGGGGGCACCCAGATGCCGGCCCCCCAAGTGATGTACATTGTACCCCTACTCATTCACCAAAAAAGTGTCAAAAATAAATAGACAGGAGGCAGTGTTTGACAATTCCTTTATTAAAAAAATAAAAAAAACAATGCCCCCGGATGTAGATCCAATCATGATGCTGCCACCACTGCTGGACCAAAGAAAAGTAGAAAAAAAAGCTCCACCCATAACGAAGGCTAGCCGCGCACTGCAGGCTCCGGTGTTTGATATTTCTTAGAGTATATAGGAAAGGGGCAGGGCCACCTGGCAACATCACCTGGTGGCACATTCCTCATGTGAGATCAACAACTGCTGCATGCTGAGTCGAGGATGTCACAGGGAGACAGTGCCACCATGTGATGTCAACAAGTAGCCCTGCCCCTTATCTATAGAAGAACTGTCAAATGGCGGAGCCTGCAGTGGACGGTTATTTTTCATTAGGGGTAGAGCTTTTTTTTCTTTTCCGGGTCTGGTGGTGGTGGCAGCGGCATGATTGCCATGGATCTACACCGGCGGACATTGTTTTTTTTTTTGGTTTTTTTTTAATAAAGGGACTGTCAAAAAATGTCTTCTGTTTTTATTTATTTTTTAAACTTTTTTTGGTGAATGGGTAGGAGTACAATGTACCCCATACTAATTCACATGGTGTGGGGCCAGATTCCAATAAGTCCCCTGCCCACAGACCCCCACAATCACAGCACCGGGTTGTGGGAAAGAGGCCCTTGTCCCCATCAACATGTGAACAAGGTGCTTTGAGGTGGGTAGTCTGAGCCCCCCCTGCCCCAAAGCACCCCCCCATGTTGGGGGTAAATGGCCTGGTATGGTTAAGGAGGGGGGATGCATGCTTCTCCCCCCTTTCCTGGCCTTCCAGGCTGCATGCTCAGAAAGGGTCAGGTATGGAACAATGTTGGTGTGCTGGTTCCCCTTAAAATCCATACCAAAGCTAAGGGCCTGGTATGGATGGAGGAACTCCCAGGTCTTTTCTATAACACTTTTCTATGTTTTTTTTTTAATGTTTTCTTTTTCAATTCAGCTGTCAAAGGGAAAGCCCGTTGACAGCTGATGACTCATCCATTGTTAAGGATGCTGCTGCTGGCTTACCGACCCACTCCTTAACAACAAGCTATTCACTGTGTCCTGACTGGGCAAAGCTTTGCACTGCACAGTGTATTGTGGGTTGCTCGGTAGGCGAACATCCCACCGAGCGACCCGCAAATTCCGGTGTTCACCGAACGTTTGCCCATCTCTAATAACCAAACTGTAATTTACAGTAATATTGCAAAATACAGCACTGTATAGCACTGCATAGAAACAACTAAGTTCCCCGGATCCCACACACTGTCAGTGCTTCCTATCTACTCCAACACACACTGAACAATGGTTGCTGGAAACCCTGCTTTAAATAGTAAAAACGGCTGGCACATAAGAAAGCCTACATAATTAGCCCTTCTGAGACACCTCATCACAGTTCAAAGTCTAGAAAGTACAGTATTGGTAGTTGGCCACTATCTATGGTGCAAACGCATTGGGTTCACTATGAACTTATGCTCAACACTTGAGTGTAAGGGCTCGTTCACACCATCTGCTGAGACCTGTGGTTTCTGCAGCAGAAAACTGCAGGTCTCTGCAAGACACACAGGAAACCTCGGTTTCATATGGGCTCGTTAACATCAAATCGGAGGTATAATGTACAGTTTCCCTCACAGCTCCGCACTGGAGCGCAGACAAAACAAGCTGCACTGCTCTGCGTGCCTCTTATTTGACAGGAAATGTGAGGGAATATAGAGAGGCGCTCTTTGAGTGTACATCCTGGCTCCTCCCCCTGTGGCTTGGATGCTGCCACTCAGGTAAGTTTCTGGAGGGGCACTAGCGGGGAACAGAGCAGAGGTATGCTGTGAGGGGGACACAGATGTGGCTAACCCAATGGCGGTATGTGAAGGGCAGAACAGAGTGGTGGTATGCGATCAGGGGGATATAGATGGTGGAGAGTGATAGTGGGGATATTGATAGCGGACAGTGATGGTGGGGACAGAATGGCGAACAGTGATGGTGGAGACAAAATGGCGGACAATGATGGTGTGGACATGGATGGTGAACAGTAATGGTAGGGACAGAATGGCTGGCAGTAATAGTGGGGACTAAATGGTGGACAGTGATGGTGGGGACATGGATGGCAGACAATGATGGTGGGGACAGAATGGCATACAGTGATGGTGGGGACAGAATGGTGGACAGTGATGGTGGGACATGGATGGCGGACAGAGTTGGTGGGGATGTGGATCGCAGACAGTGATGGTGGGGACAGAATAGCAGACAGTGATGGTGGGGACAGAATGGCAGACAGTGATGGTGGGAACAGATTGGCACACAGTAATGGTGGGGACAGAATGGCAGACAGTGATGAGGGGGACAGAATGGCAGACAGTGATGGTGGGGACAGAATGGCAGACAGTGATGGTGGGGACAGAATGGCAGACAGTAATTGTGGGGACAGAATGGCGGACAGTGATGGTGGGGACAGAAGGGCAGACAGTGATGAGGGGGAAAGAATGGGAGACAGTGATGAGGGGGACAGAATGGCAGACAGTGATGGTGGGGACAGAATGGCAGACAGCGATGGTGGGGACAGAATGGCAGACAGTAATTGTGGGGACAGAATGGCAGACAGTGATGGTGGGGACAGAATGGCAGACAGTGATGAGGGGGAAAGAATGGGAGACAGTGATGAGGGGGACAGAATGGCAGACAGTGAGGGTGGTTACAGAATGGCAGACAGTGATGAGGGAGACAGAATGGCAGACAGTGATGAGGGGGACAGAATGGCAGTGATGGCGGGGACAGAATGATAGACAGTGATGGAGGGGACAGAATTGCAGTGATGGCGGGGACAGAATGTTGATGTAGCGATGACACATGTGATGTAAGTCTGTGCATAACAGATGTGCATGAAAACTGATGTCCACGTGCATGAAGACTGAGGTAAACTGATTGTGAAACTGATGTAAACTGATGCAAGTTATTGGCCAAATAAAAGGGTATAGAAAGACTGAGTAGTGCCCTGGGGGACATGTACCAATGCAAAAAAATTTTTTTTAAAATGATTGCTTTTAACCACTTAAGCCCCGGAAGATTTTACCCCCTTCCTGACCAGGGGGTTTTTTGCGATTTTTTACTGCGTGACTTTAACGGACAATTGCGTGGTCGTGCAACGCTGTACCTAAACGAATTTCACGTCCTTTTTTTCCCACAAACAGAGCTTTCTTTTGGTGGTATTTGATCACCTGTGCGATTTTTTGATCACGCGCTATAAACAAAAAAAGTGCGTAATTTTTGCAAAAATAACAATATTTTTCACTTTTTTTATATGAAATTCCCCCCCCAAAAAAATGTAAAAATCAAAATTTTTTAACATTTTCGGCCAATTTGTTTTACGCTACCTATGTTTGGTAAAAAAAAAATCGCAAAAAGCGTATTTTGATTGGTTTGCGCAAAAGTTATCGCGTTTACTAACAAAGGGAAAGATTTTTGTCATTTTTGGTGTTTTTTTTTTTAACGAGTAATGGCGGCGATCTGCGATTTTTTTTTGCGGTACTGCGACATTGCGGCGGACAGATCGGACCCTTGACTGACATTTTTGACACTTTTGGGGGTACCAGTGACATTACTGCAGTAATCAGTGCTATACATATGCACTGTTACTGCAAAAATGACACTGGCAGGGAAGGCTTTAACAGTATTGGACAGGGAGGGGTTAAGTGTGTCCTAGGGGCGTGCTTCTAACTGTGTAGGGACATTGCTATTGGTGTAAAAATGAAGATCAACGGTTCTACATAGTAGAACCGTCTGATCTTCATTTTTACACAGGGAGAACTGACAGGCGGCTTGTTTACATAAGCCGCTCTGTCTTTCTCCCGCTGTACCGGCGATCGTAGTGTGACCGGCGGACATCGGGTCCGCCAGTCACACTCCCGCACTCCTCCGTGAACGAGCCGAGGCGGGCGCGCGCCTCGGCGGGCGCGCGCTCGCCGGCTATTGGCTCTAGAAGGAGTGACAGGCGAGCGACGTAGACCTACGTCACTCTGCCTGGCCGGGGCTGACTGCCGCAGTAAATATACTGTGAGCAGTCGGCAAGCGGTTAAAGGAGCAGTGATTTTAATGATTCTTAAATGTAACTCCACTTTCGTGGGGACAAAAAATAGAAAATAAAGAAAAAATAATAACGTATACAATTGTGACACAAGTCATATTGTAATTGAATGTTATTAAAAATTATCTTTCCTTTTCAAATTGCATGTACTACTGTAATTTTCTGAAAATGCAATGCAATATGGCAACCTGGAGTTGTTCTGTACAAAAAACGTGTACTGAACACACCCCAGAAACATAATTTCCTGCTTGTAGGATTGGCTCACCGATTTTTCCAGAAGTCTGCCTAAGATACAACTCAGATTTCAGGCATCCCCTGGAACAAAAAGGGATGCAGGCCCAGCATATTTCATCATTAGTGCCCTGCAGGTGCACAGCTGATTGATAATTATGAAACCACTTCCATTAGACTCACTTAGCACAGAGGCACAGAGGAACAAACAGGGATTTCTTCAGAATAACAAAAGGTAGGAATCTGCAACAAAGGTTGTTAAAATCCTTGCAATGTACATAGAACATCCCAGTGGAGAATGTTTTTTTCTCAACAAAAGTGGAGTTACGCTTTAAAGTGAAACAATAAAAATGAGAAATTCCTTTAAATGTAGTGCCTGGGAGTTCCCTTAGTCTGCCTGTAAAGTGGCGCATCTGTACCATGTATAAAACATGTTGCAGAAAAACTGACATTTATAAAGAAAATGGATTTTCCTTGCAAGCTTTCTTTTTTTTTTTTTTAAACAATGGCTTGGGGAGCCAGTCTGTATAATGAGACCACAATTAAGTGCACTTGGAACAAGATTTTTTGGATATATTCTGGTGTCTCTTTGGCAGACTTTGGATGCAAATGACAAGTTTTTGCACCACAGTGAGCAAGCCTTATGTGAAGAAGCCAAATTATAGTACACTGAGGCCAAGATTAACAATTTATTTTAGATAGCCTGGTTTCTCTTTCGCAGACTTTGAATAGAAGTAACAGGTGTGGAAAAATTGGGCTTTGGGTGTTGGTGGTGCCTTCACACCATCACCCTAAAGAGGTAATCTTGATGATTGGCCTTGCTGTAAAAAATTGAAATTTGATGCCCCTGTCACACAGTTGTGCAGCATGTGCAGCCCCTGCAGCATTGCCAAAGTTGAATTCCACCTGGTGGGCATGTCACAAATCAGGTGGTTTATGAGCCGGTAGAATTCCCTGAAACCGAACACTGGCTGTGTATGACTGCCTGAAATGACTACAGATTCTTCTGGATCTTGCAAACCTTTGTACCTGTTTTAGAAACACTGCACCACCAAATTGAAGACATGTGCCAGGCATGGCACGTGTCAACTTTCCCTGTCAAAAGACAGACAGCCGGTTAGTGCCATTATAACACACCACCATTCCTGGCTCAAGCTTCCGTGGCATCAACCACCTCTGGGCCTGTCCCTGCAGAGCTGAAAGAATCTCTGTTCCAGTGTGGCTCCTGTCCCCCAGACACCCCAGCTGAAGCACTGCATAGCATCTTACTTTACTGCTGGTGGTGTGCTGCTGGCAGACATGTTGCAAGGACATATGACACCCTTTGCTATACCAACATCCCTGTCAGTGGAGGCTGCTGAGAGGATAACACGCTACGCTACACTATACTCATAATAAGTGAACACGCTAGTAGCAAACTGAGCCCTGCTCAATCTATTTTCTACTCCAACAGACTACTAAAGCTTCCTATGGGAAGGAACCTTTTATAGTGTGGGGTGGGACTCTGAGCACAGAGCCGTGATTAGAGAAAGTCATCGTCACTTTGTCAAGTCAGGGCTCTGACAGTGCTCTGTGCCTTAATTGGCAAAGCCTTGCACCTGACAAGGGCCTTAAAATGCACTCTAAAGAGCTCTGCATTGTGGGGCACTCGACGGGCAAACATCTAATCTTGCGCTCCCTGCAGATTGCAGTTGATCATCGAACGGGCTAATAGGCGATGTTCAGGCCAAACCTTTGCTCGGCCTCAACCGTTCGCCCAACACTAATACTAAGCTATGACATTTTAAAGAGCAGGGTGGTCCATACAAAAAAACACAAATGTAAGCTTCCCTACTTTGGTACTGACAGTATAATTTATATATCAAGTGTTCATTGATTGTTATGCTTAGTATTGCTTTTATTTGTAATTTAAAACAGACAACAGTAGGCCTACTTAGAAGACTTGTCAGTATATAAAAATATACACTATATTGTCAAAAGTATTGGTATGCCTGCTTTTACACGCACATGAAATTTAATGGCATCTCAGTCTTAGTCCGTAGGGTTCAATATTGAGTTGGAACACCCTTTGCAGCTATAACAGCTTCAACTCTTCTGGGAAGGCTGTCCACAAGGTTTAGGAGTGTGTCTATGGGAATATTTGATCATTCTTCCAAAAGCTCATTTGTGAGGTCAGGCACTGATTTTGGTCGAGAAGACTTGGCTCGCAGTCTCTGCTCTAATTCCTCCCAATGGTGTTCTGTTGGGTTGAAGTCAGGACAATGTGCAGGCCAGTCAAGTTCCTTCACCCCAAACTCGATCATCCATCTCTTTATGGACCTTGTTTTGTGTACAGGTTCAAATCCTTTGGTGGAGAAGGGAGTATGGTGTGGGGTTGTTTTTCAGGGGTTGGGCTTGGCCCCTTCCAGTGAAGGGAATTCTTAAGGCGTCAGCATACCAAGACATTTTGGACAATTTTAGGCTCCCAATTTTTTGGGAACAGTTTGGGGGTGGCCCCTTCCTGTTCCAACATGACTGCGTACCAGTGCACAAAGCAAGGTCCATAAAGACATGAATGAGTGAGTTTGGGGAGGGGGGGGGGGGCTTGACTGTCCTGCACAGAGTCCTGACCTCACAAATGTGCTTCTGGAAGAATGGTCAAACATTTCCATAGACACAGTCCTAAACCTTGTGGACAGCCTTCCCAGAATAGCTGATGTTGGAATAGCTGCAAAGGGTGAGCCAACTCAATAGTGAACCCTACAGACTAAGACTGGGATGCCATTAAAGTTCATGAGCATGTACAGGCAGACGTCCCAATACTTCTGATAATATAGTGCTTATATACTATATATATATATATATATATATATATATATATATATATATATATATATATATATACATACATATGTATTAAACTTTTTCCATTTTTTGACTTTATGTATCCTATATCAGAATGCACATACCCCTCAGTCATATATATTGCAGCATACATAGACCCTTCATGCTGTGCATATATAATGTATGAGTGAAAAACACAAAAAGTGATCACAAACAGCTTTCCTTGAAGCTCCTAGTTTAATGACATTAACTATCATAGGGCTGAAACCTTGGTGAACAATTTCAGTAAAAGCATATACTGTAATATGGCTCCCAGAGATCACCAAAAGGGCTGCAAAAAGAAAAACATCATTAATCAATTACAGACCAAGCGATAAAGGTCTTCATTTTCTTTTATGGACATACTTGGATACATGTGATAGTTTATGTCTGCGGGATGTCCGCATGACATGAACACATCTGTGCTCAATAGGTCCCAATGGGAAGCATATAGCGGATCACCTTATTAGCCCGATATGAACTTAAAAACACAAGAACTGCTGCTTAAAATATAAATGACTCATAAAACTGTACTTATAAATCTACTGAAAGCACAACATATTTTACCGCCCTGATAAAGCCAGTGAATATTTAAAGGTCTCCTACAAAGTATAATCACATGTTCTAATTACCATGTTGGTTTTACGCATAATTAATAACATTCCTTCAAGAATCACATCTGTTGACGTTTGCATGCCTTACTAATAGAAGTGGGACAACTCATCTGTCAACCTTAGTGCCAATTTTCTAGTTACTTATTTAAACTTTTACAAACAGCACAGTATGGTGTTACCTAGTGATGACAAAGCTTTGGAATGTATGCCCAGTGGTGGATATGTGTGATAGGAGGCGTATGCTACAGGATGAAGGACTATGACCTTAAAAATTAAATAGGATGGTTGTAAAAGAACATAACAAAGGCAATCTTTTATTTTCCTTCAGGCATGCTTTATGAAGGTTTGTTGCATGTGTTTGGCAAGATTCTATTTGAGTCCCACTGAAAATGTAGGATGAATGACATGAATACATTATTCTTCCCCTATATAGGAAAAAAAAAAAAATTTATACAGTAAAATGAACAATAAAACACATTACTCCAGTATGGTGGGTCAGGTAATCTCCCATACTACATCTACAGCTTAACCTTTACCTTACACCAGGGCTTTTTTTTTCTCAGAGAATAGGTCATTTAGAGTCGATGCTTGTCTCTGCCCCCTACCTACCTCTGAGCACCGTTCCTTGGTTCTACCCCTTACTCAAGTCCCCGTATTGCCCCAGAAACAATAGACTCCCAACAGCCAGTATCAATAGAACCTCCAGCAGCCAGAAACAATAGACCCCTTCCTCAACAGCAGATACCTTTAGCAATAATTTCCCCCAGCAACAATAGATCCTCAACTACCAACAATAGATTCCCCAGCAGCCAGCAATGATAAAACATCCAGCACACCCCAGCACCTCTTGTCATTACATTCATTCAATGCTGGAGGTGCCGAAACTGTGTTACCCCACGTTCCTGCTGAAAAAAAAACCCTGCCTTACACCACTTGATCTTCCCTGATGTACTGTACCCTAAACAGCCCAAAAGAAAGAGCCCTCACTGTGTGACTTAAGTTGATGGCCACAGGAGCTAGTTATTGAACTGTACATTAACCCCTTTGCGCTGCCGGCCCTTTTAGTAGGTTCCAGATACCAGAAAGGCAGGACGGGGTTTATTGACATGTGACCACTGTGATTGGCTGTCATGGCAAGCACATGATTGGAAAGCTCCCAATCGTAAGAAGCGATCGGGAGCTTACCATTAGCCAACGTTAACTGTACCGGGAGCGCGCAAGGCGTGCGCTCTCGGCACAGTTGCGTCTGTTAATTTATACACAAATTTGCAGCTGCTCAGCACCAAAATGTACCCGCTGAGAGGCCGCATATTTGTGCACTGTTGGCGCTTAGGGGTTAAAAAGTAATAAATCATTATTAATGTGAATGCACTCAACACAGTACTAAGGTAAGGTGACCAGATTTCTTAAATAAAATCTGGGGACATATATATATATTTTTTTTTTAGTGGCACATGGTAAACTATTTTATAAGCATATTTTCCTTAAATGATATATGCAGTGTATGTAGTATGTGTTTATGGAATAATTGTATGATATATATTTTATTTCTCCCATTTCGTCCATGAGATTAAAAAAAAGATACTTCTTTGGGGATATCACTACCAAATGTTAAGAAGATAAGATAGAGAATAAACTTCAATGCATATTTTGTATTTTATTCTTACCAAAGACTTTTGGTTCAACAATAACAATATAAATTAAAAATTCAGAACAGTAAAAGATTGCGTGGTAACAACACATAGGATACCTTCAAACATAAATAATCAAATATTAATAGCTAACTGTTATAACACTACAAATGTTAAAGGAACAGTTAGGCACCATAACTATTTCATCTAAATGAAGTTTTTATGGTGTCAGGAGGTCCTTGAGCTATGTTTTTCTTATGGGAATAAACCGTTCTTGAACAGTTTAATCTCAAAGTCTGTGGCCCACCGTCGATCTTCCAGCAGCGCCTCTGATTGCCTGAAAGCAGTCAGTTGATGCCCTCAGCCAACCAGTGACTCCCATTCATAAAATTGGCTTGAAAAAGGTATGTTTCTTTTCAAGCCAGTTTTATTAATGGGAGTCACTGAATGGCAGAGGGTGTCAGCTGACTGCTTTCAGGCAATCAGAGGCACCGCTGGCTGGCCCTGCAGGAGCCTTCCTATTTAGGGAGATTTCTAAACTGGAAGAGCCAGGATGCTGGAAGATTGGTGCTGGAACACAGACTTTGGGGTTAAACTATTTGAGAATGGTGAGCCTGTGCCATGGACATCCCAGCACCATAACAGCTTTATTTAGATTAAAATGAAGACTGGAGACTATTAGGTAATACTATGATTAGGTAATACTTTAAACAGCTATTGGAGACCCCTGGCATTCCCCCTATTATTTCCCTAGTCAGTGAGTCCCTCCATTACCTGGTCCTCTGGGCTCTGTCTGGTGGGTGGATGATCAGGGCAATCTGGTCCGTTGGGTGCTCTTCTGGCTCTGCTGTCTTCCCTAACGCAGGGCTGCCTAGTTCCAAAGAGCACTGTATATTAAGCGCAGAGGGATTGGCTCTATGAAGTTTTTTGCCCATATTTCAAGATGGAATTCTGTGTGAGCAGTTACAAATCTCTCCTGCTTCGAAACAACTTGACACCAGGGTCTGCAGTAACTTCAGCCTCCTCTCATCCTTACTAGGGATGATCAAACTTTTGAAAAGTTTGGTTCGGCCAGAACATCCGAACTTCCTGAAAGTTCGGCCCGGATTTCAGAACCCCATTGAAATCAATGGGACCCGAACTTCGGTAATAAAAAAACACAATTTTTAATCCCTAAAACCCAATAAATGCCCCTAAAAAGTGCCTAGGGTTCTGGGTCATGCCCCATTAACTATTAATCACACAAAAAAAATTTCCTTAAAAATTGTCATTTTTGATAAAAAAGCCAATTATTGAAAAAAAAAAAAGAGAGAGATTTTTTGATTTTGACTTTGGATTTAGTATCTGGGGGGTCTAAAAAGTGTACATGTGAAGTTTCAGCTCTGTAGCATGTCCAGAACCATAAAAAAAAAGATAGTTTGTATTAGAAAACTTTCAGCACAGGAGGTTGGCTTCGCTGCTGTAACACCTTGCCGGTTTAATAGCAGGCATTTTTTTGGGTTCTTTGCAGTCAGGAAAAACATCTGAACTTGTGTATAGTGGTACTGTGCACAAGTTCAGATGTTTTGCCTGCCTCCAAAACCCCCCAAAAAATGCCAGCAAAAACACACCTGGGCATTTTTTTTTTTTTTTTGACGCTAGCGTTTTTTTTGGCCTTTTTTGGGGTTCTTTTGAGGCAGGCAAAACATCTGAACTTGTGTATAGTGGTATATATACACACATAATTATATGTATATAGACACCTAGCCATATATAGGTGTGATAGTAGCAGAAATATATTACTGTAAAGGATTTGATTAGCGCAAGCATTTATTTCTGCTACTATCACACCTGTATATGTCTAGGGGGTATATATACAGACATATATGTGTATATATACTCCCTATACACATGTTCAGATGTCATGTCTGACATCAAACATGTCCTCAAAAAAGCACTGGCAGTGGCAGCCCCTGTAGCATAAAAAATGCTTGGCTGGTGAGAAGCCATATTCCTGTGCCGAAGCTATTCAGAGAAATGATCATTTCTCTATAGCGGTCACCCTGCTATGGAAGGGTTTTGTCACCCTGCCATAGCAGTCACTACCAGTTAACCCTACACTACACTACGGTCCCCTTACACTTAACACTTTCCCTACAGAAACTAAATTTTTGAAGCTAACTTAAGTGTAAAGGAGCACTCTAACTACACTAGATATCCCTTTCCTCACACTAATAAATAGCTAAATGACACTTTTAAAGTAAAATTAACAGAACTGCTTCCACTCACTTCCATGTCCAGTATAACAATGCTAGGAATATGGCGGGGGCGATCTTATATCACGGGCTTTTAAAGCCCATTTCCTGAAGCATTGCATTTTGGTCAGTTCTGGTTGCCGAATTCCGAACTTTTTGGGCAAAAAGTTCTAAATTCGGCCGAACCTCGAACACCCAATGTTCGGGCCGAACCGATGGTCGACCCGAACCGTTCGATCATCCCTAATCCTTACCCCCTAATGCCGACACAGGTAAACTGCAGGGGGAGGAGAGGGAGGTTTGATCAATAACAGTTTTATATGTCAGTATGTGACTGTGTGTATTTGAGTGTGTCTGCATGTACAGTATATGTTTGTGATTGTGGGTATGACTGTCTGTATGTTTGTCTACAACCGCATTTGTTATTATGGGTCTTTGCATGTGTGAAACATAGAAACATAGAATGTGTCGGCAGATAAGAACCATTTGGCCCATCTAGTCTGCCCAATATAACTGAATCCTATGAATAGTCCCTGGCCCTATCTTATATGAAGGATAGCCTTATGCCTATCCCATGCATGCTTAAACTTCTTCACTGTATTTGCAGCTACCACTTCTGCAGGAAGGTTATTCCATGCATCCACTACTCTCTCAGTGGAGTAATACTTCCTCATATTACTTTTAAACCTTTGCCCCTCTAATTTAAAACTGTGTCCTCTTGTGGTAGTTTTTCTTCTTTTAAATATGCTCTCCTCCTTTACCGAGTTGATTCCCTTTATGTATTTAAAAGTTTCTATCATATCCCCTCTGTCTCTTCTTTCTTCCAAGCTATACATGTTAAGGTCCTTTAACCTTTCCTGGTAAGTTTTTTCCTGCAATCCATGTACTAGTTTAGTAGCTCTTCTCTGAACTCTCTCTAGAGTATCTATATCCTTCTGGAGATATGGCCTCCAGTACTGTGCAGAATACTCCAAGTGAGGTCTCACCAGTGTTCTCTACAGCGGCATAAGCACTTCTCTCTTTCTACTGCTTATACCTCTTCCTATACATCCAAGCATTCTGCTGGCATTTCGTGCTGCTCTATTACATTGTCTTCCCACCTTTAAGTCTTCTGAAATAATTACTCCTAAATCTAAATTCCTCAGATACTGAGGTCAGGACTGTGTCAAATATTCTATATTCTGCCCTTGGGTTTTTACGCCCCAGGTGCATTATCTTGCACTTATCCACATTAAATTTCAGTTGCCAGAGTTCTGACCATTCTTCTAGTTTTCCTAAATCCTTTTCCATTTGTCGTTTCCCTCCAGGAACATCAACCCTGTTACATATCTTTGTGTCATCAGCAAAAAGACAAACCTTACCATCGAGGCCTTTTGCAATATCACTTATGAAGATATTAAACAAAATTAGTCTCAGTACAGATCCCTGAGGTACCCCACTGGTAACATGACCTTGTTCTGAATGTTCTCCATTGACTACAACCCTCTGTTGTCTGTCACTCAGCCACTGCCTAATCCACTCAACAATATGGGAGTCCATGCTCAATGACTGCAGTTTATTGATAAGTCTTCTATGTGGGACAGTGTCAAAAGCCTTACTAAAAATCTAGATATGCAATGTCTACTGCACCTCCACCGTCTATTATTTTAGTCACCCAGTCAAAAAAATCTATAAGATTTGTTTGACATGATCTCCCTGAAGTAAACCCATGTTGTTTTTCATCTTGCAATCCATGGGATTGAAGATGTTCCACAATCCTATCCTTTAATAGGGTTTCCATTAATTTGCCTACTATTGATGTCAGACTCACTGGTCTATAGTTGCTCGATTCCTCCCTACTACCTTACTTGTGAATGGGCACGACATTTGCCAATTTCCAATCTTCCGGGACGACTCCTGTTACTAATGATTGGTTAAATAAATCTGTTAATGGTTTTGCCAGCTCACCACTAAGCTCTTTTAATAATTTTGGGTGTATCTCATCAGGACCCTGTGACTTATTTGTCTTCACTTTAGACAGCAATCTTAGAACGTCTTCCTCTGTAAAGACACATGCATCAAACTATTCATTAGTCATCCTTTCAAGTGGAGGTCCTTCTCCTTCTTTTTCTTCTGTAAAAACTGAACAGAAGTATTCATTAAGGCAGTCGGCTAGCCCTTTATTCTCTTCTACATACCTTCCGTCCTTTGTTTTTAATTTAGTTATTCCTTGTTTTAATTTACTTTTTTCATTTATATATCTGAAGAATGTCTTATCCCCCTTTTTCATAGACTGAGCTAGTTTTTCTTCTGCCTGCGCTTTAGAAGTTCTTATAACTTGCTTGGCCTCTTTCTGCCTAATCTTGTAGATTTCCTTATCTTCATTGCTCTGGGTTTTTTTATAATTACAAAATGCTAGCTTTTTATTTTGAATGATTTGGGCCACTTCTGTGTGTGATTATGTCTACAAATGCATGTGATTGTGTGTCCATTTTTTTTTTAATGTAATTATATGTCAATGTATGTGACTGTTATCATGATTGTATGTCTATATTAATGTACTATATATCTGTATGTGTGATTGTGTGGCATTGCATATATGACCTTGTTGCTGGTTGAATAGATTGTTGTATATGTATATATGCAAACAAAACCATAAATACATTACTATCTGTCCAGCCCTCATTTTATACCTGGACCCTGATGGTCTAAGTCTTGGAGCTAGATGTAAGCAAATTGAGTAACTTAAAAAATATATCACTGCCATTTAGAAACTAATTATACAGAGCCCTCTCACTCTCTCACTTACTACTTTCCCGATACTACTGAGCATCATCACGTGGAAACATAGCGTACGTCAAGGTTAGGAATCAGGATTCATCTGTCCTCCCTTAAAGTTACAGCCGTCCTGCTCCCTGCCGCAAAACAGGACCCAGCAAGCAAGGCTCTGATCCCTGTGACAGCAGGTGCCGCTGCGGTCAGCCTAAAAAGGGAGGTATGGAGGAATGGGGCAGCAAAATTCAAATCCAATTCGGGGACAAAACTGGGGACAGACTTGGTCTGGGGATAGTATGCTCAGAAATCAGGGACCTCTGGTCACCATATACTAAGGAATGTCTTAAACCCCAATTAAACTTTTAGTTATGAACTAAATACATTTCAGATGCTTCAAAACAAAACTTTTGGCCAGGCCCACTGCCTTTAACCGCTTGTGGACTACCCACATGCAATGTACTGCGGATTGGCGGCCCGCACAATCGAACTGCTTCTGGATTTAGGACACCTGCAACCTGCCCCCCCCCCCCCCCCCTGCTGACACCTACTGTGATTGTACATAACAGGAGCCTGTCAAAAAGTCCTGGCCATGAATCATGCTGATCGGCTGTGTGCAATTACAGCCCAGAGTCCTGTGTTGACAATCGACACAGGACTCTGTACAGAGGGAACAATCTCTTTTTCTTATCTCTGTAAACCAGGGATAAGAGACAGAGAGATCTGTAGTAAAAAGCAGTACACACTACACATTGTTAGACAACCATTTAACCCCTCGATAACCCCAGATATTAACCCCGTCCCAGCCAATGTCTTTGGTACAGTGACAGTATATAGTATTAGCACTGATCACTGTATTAATGCCACTGGTGATATCAGTGGCAGTTAGTCAGTTCCCCCCTCCATGTCAGTTCGTTTTGGATTGCCCATCACACTATCACAGTCCCATTATAAGTTGCTGATCACCGCAATTAGTAGTAATAAAAAAAAAAAAATCCAGTGTATATACCAGTTTTTAGGTAATATAACTTTAACGCAAACCAATCAATTTACACTTTTTTTTTTTATTAAAGACATGTAGTGGGATACATTTTGGCCAATTATTTTTTTTTTTTAATATGTTTTGTAACAAAAATAAAAATATATAGTTTTTTTTTTTTTTTTTTTCAATTTTCGGTCTTTTATTATTTAGATGGCAAAAAATTATAAACCCCGTATTGATCACATACCACCAAAAGAAGGCTTTATCTGTGTGAAAAAATGATATACAGTTTATTTGGGTACAGCATTGCATGACCGTGCAATTACCAGTGAAAGTAGGGCAGTGCTAAATAGCAAAAGATGGCCCGGTCATCAAGGGGATACGACCTTTTGGAGCTCCAGTGATCTTAAAACTCCACCAATGACACAGCGATACCCTTTTCTTCCACACCCCTATTGCCAATCATTTTCAATATTTGAAGCCCATGAACCAAGTCATTACAGTGAAGGCCCTTCTGTGCCTGTCATCCAACTCTGTATGCACCATTTCTTCTGTATTTCCCCAGTGGTTCTTGACAAATAAAAGCATTATTTTCCATATCCTGTATATTAGGCTGCAAATAAAAAATATTATTCTAGCAGTATCTCAATCAAATGCAGAAATATAACCCCCAACGTACATTTGTCAAATTATTAAAGGAAAAAACAATTACTGGACTGGTAAGCAAGTAATTACATCATTGCAAAATATAATGTTCTTGCATTGTCTCAATTAATCAGACACAATTTACAAATAAGGACATTTTCTTAAAAATAAAATGAAATCCTGCTAGGCAACAAATGACACCATTGTTGTGCTTGTTTGGACATTGTTCTAACAAATGTTCTAAAATGTTCCATTCTGAATTACTGTTCTGTAAAAAAGAACATGGTGTCTCTGCCAATGATATGTCTTCCTTACAAGCAATCCAGTAAAATAAAAAAAGTATATACATGAGATTTTTAGAGGGACCTGACTAAATATTATTATTGTTATTATTTTTATTATTATTATACAGGAATATATATAGCACCAAAAACTTGTGCAGTGCATTGCATTATAAAAGGAGTCAGTACAGTTACAATACAATTGAATACAAGAAGGTTAGGAGGGTCCTGCTTCTGAGAGTTTACAATCTAAACCTAAGAAAATATTTTAATGTCACTTTAACCCATAATAGAAATGTTGGATAGTGTCAATAATGTTAGTAGTGACACCCATGGCAAATCTAGTAGAAAAATGTGAGAGTAGGCAAGCAGTACTAGATAACGCTTCTTCTTTTAGTACTAATTATGACACCAATGACCATGAGTTAGGTAAAAAAACAATAATATCCCTGCTGTGAAAAAATAATACTTGTGTAAGCTGCTAGCACTGAAAAGAAGTATATCAGTGCTTCAGTAAAAATATGCAAAAAATAAAAAGTGCAGTGCCTTAAAATCATATGACAAATCACATATACAATATATATATATATCATTTAAGTCCAAAATTATGACAGAAGAAAAAAAAAGCCAGAAGCAAAAAGTGCAAACTGATACCACCAATAATACTGACATAAATCTTCTCAAAGGTGCTTCAGTGATCTCCCATCACCCATGTATGGAGTGCAAACTCACCAAAATGAGTGACTGCCACTACAGCAGCATAACCTGCCTCAGTCAGCATGTTGCTCAGACACAAAACAGTGGAATATAGGGATTCCAAGGACATCTCCTTAAGAGGCTCCAACACTGAAAAAATCAAGCTCACCAGGAGCCAAGAGAAGATTCCAAAAGTGTAGTACTTTTAATGTAAAAAGCATATAGACAGTACAAGCAGGACAATGAATCAAATCAATTAAATCTAAAAGCCGCTGTTGACCCAGGATTGAGCAGCGGCGTGACGTCAGCACCAAATTCTATGCCCTGATGTGTTTCGTCCAATAGGAAGTTATCGAGGGGTTGGTGGTGATCAGTGGCGGCTGGTGCTCAAAATTTTTGGGGGGGCGCAAACAGAAAAATGTAATAGGCATTGCTTTGCGGCAAAAAACGCTATAAAAAATTGCATGACTTTGAGGTCACAAAAGTGTGAAAGGGGCCTTCAGTAATCAAGGTATTTCAATGCAGAGTGCCCAGTGTGCACCCATTCAATGCAGAGAGATCAGCGTGCCCCCATTCAATGCAGAGAGACCAGCATGCCCCCTTTCAATGCAGAGAGACCAGCATGCCCCCATTCAATGCAGAGAGACCAGCGTGCCCCCATTCAATGCAGAGAGACCAGCTTGCCCCCTTTCAATGCAGAGAGACCACCGTGCCCCCTTTCAATGCAGAATGACCAGCGTGCCCCCTTTCAATGCAGAGAGACCAGCGTGCCCTCTTTCAATGCAGAATGACCAGCGTGCCCCCTTTCAATGCAGAGAGACCAGCGTGCCCCCTTTCAATGCAGAATGACCAGCGTGCCCCCTTTCAATGCAGAGAGACCAGCGTGCCCCCTTTCAATGCAGTATGACCAGCGTGCCCCCTTTCAATGCAGAATGACCAGCGTGCCCCCTTTCAATGCAAAATGACCAGCATGCCCCCTTTCAATGCAGAATGACCAGCGTGCCCCCTTTCAATGCAAAATGACCAGCGTTCCCCTTTCAATGCAGAATGACCAGCATGCCCCCTTTCAATGCAGAGAGACCAGCGTGCCCCCTTTTAATGCAAAGAGATCAGTGTGCCCCCATTCAATGCAGAGAGGAGTCACTTACAGTCAGGCTCGTCGCACAGCAGCAGCTATCAATACTCGGTCGGGTTGGGATTCGGGAACGCTGAGGCTCTGGGTCCTCTCACTCAGCAACGGCATCCGGTCCTCCTGAAGCAGCAGCAGAGTTAGACAAAGACATCTGGGCCGGCTCAGGCTGTAAGCAGAGACAGTGAAGGTGACGCCCAAGCACTGCCCCTATGACGTCAGACGTCCACCAATAACAGGACACAGAATCGCAAGTGGGAGTGTTGGGACGCAGAGCTCTGTGCCCCGAGCACAATCTAAAGGGCCGCCAATCAAGCTTAACAAAAACAGGCACATGACCACAAAACTCCCACCCCTCTCCATAGCAGCAGTGTTGGTCAGCGCCTCGCTGCCATTAACCACTTAAGCCCCGGAGGATTTGGCTGCTAAAGGACCAGGGGTTTTTTTGCGATTTTTTACTGCGTGACTTTAACGGACAATTGCGCGGTCGTGCGACGCTGTACCTAAACGAATTTGACGTCATTTTTTTCCCACAAACAGAGCTTTCTTTTGGTGGTATTTGATCACCTGTGCGATTTTTTGATCACGCGCTATAAACAAAAAAAGAGCGTAAATTTTGCAAAAATAACAATATTTTTCACATTTTTTTATATGAAATTCCCCAAAAAAAAAAGTAAAAATCAAAATTTTTTAACATTTTTCGGCCAATTTGTTTTATGCTACCTATGTTTGGTAAAAAAAATCGCAAAAAGCGTATTTTGATTGGTTTGCGCAAAAGTTATCGCGTTTACTAACAAAGAGAAAGATTTTTGTCATTTTTGGTGTTTTTTTTTTTAACGCGTAATGGCGGCAATCTGCGATTTTTTTTTTCGGTACTGCGACATTGCGGCGGACAGATCGGACCCTTGACTGACATTTTTGACACTTTTGGGGTTACCAGTGACATTACTGCAGTAATCAGTGCTATACATATGCACTGTTACTGCAAAAATGACACTGGCAGGGAAGGGGTTAACTTTATTGGACAGGGAGGGGTTAAGTGTGTCCTAGGGGCGTGCTTTCTACTGTGTAGGGACATTGCTATTGGTGTAAAAGCAAAGATCAACCGTTCTACATAGTAGAACGGTCAGATCTTTACTTTTACACAGGGAGAACTGACAGGCAGCTTGTTTACACAAGCTGCTCTGTCTTTCTCCCTTCACAGGAGCGATCGCAGTGTGACTGGCGGACATCGAGTCCGCCGGTCACACGCACTGACTTGCCTGTGAACGAGCCGCGGCGGGCGCGCGCCTTGGCGGGCGCGCGCCCGCCCGCTATAGGCTCGCAAGTCAGTGACAGGCGAGTGACGTACCGATACGTCACTCTGCCTGGCCGGGGCTGACCGCCGCAGTATATAGTCGTGCGGCGGTCGGCAACCGGTTAAAGGAACACCTTTTTTTTTTCTTTTTGCCTTGGGGGGGTGGCGCCCCTGCGCCCCACATTAACCAGCCGCCACTGGTATTGATGGCACATTTACTTCTGGACAAGATGTGAGGATCACACTGATGAGCAGACAGAGCATGACAGAGTTAAAAATAAGCTGTGGTTAACATATATAATCTAGAGATAGTCCTGCTTTTAAAATGTGAGGTAAACATTGTTTGAGCACAGCCTGAGCTACAAAATTAGGAATCATGCCCACTCCAGTTTAAAAAAGTAATCAATATGTACTGTATTTACCAAGTTATAGTTCAAGTGGAAGCAGCTATACAGGTACTGTATATGCAAAAGATTGTTTCATCTGATCCCAAAACACAACTTACAGAGGAAAAAAGCATTTCTGTCCTCCTAGCCTACATAAACGAAAGCATAATAATTAGGATTTTTTTCTTCAAACAAAAATATCTCAATGTTATAATACCTGGGACCCTTGGCTGGAATTTACAGCGTCGCCCACATACCTCACATTGATCACTTAAGCAATCATACCCCATGGCATAAGCTTATATAGCAGTTCTCACTGTGAGCCCCATGAGATAGAGCCGCCAGGAATAAACTTTTGGTTGGGAGCCCTTGGCCTCTAGCTCTCGCCCCTCCCTTTCCTCCCTCCCTCAACAAACCCCCCCTTTTTTTTTCTTCATTTCACATTTTACATGCTAACCCTGCCTTCTGATGTGCTGGCGGTGCCCTGGCTGCGTTGGCGACCTCCTCCTCCTCATCCTCTACCTTTGCCTTGTACTTCCACTGTGCCCCCGCTGTCAGGTGGGAATGCCACCAGCATCGCTTCTCGACCTTTTGGCTAAGATCAATGTAGTATCTGTTGTTATCAGTTATCTGGGCGCCACCCTGCTGTGAACATGGTTCCTCCTCCTCCATCTCCTCATCCTCCACCTCTTCATCCTCCAGAACTGTGCCCTTGCTGGACAATTGTGTACCTGGCGTTTGTGGGTGCAGGAACCCACCCTCGGAGCCACTTGTGAATGACTGCCCTGAAAGCCTTGGAAATGATCACTGCTCTGGATGCAGTAGAGGATGAGGAAGCGGAGTAGGAGGAGTTAGCAACAGGAGTCAAACTAAAGCACCCTGCAATCTTCAGTGGTGGAAGGAGATGCACCAAACAAATTTAAAGGGTGTATCTCACAGTAACATAATCAGCAAACGCTGCAAAATTATTAATTTTCCCCTAAATGCGTGTTTATTGAATAGCAGAATAGAACAACAGTATCTAAAAGGGTGTATCTCACACATACAGATACAGACTAAGCCGCTATTTAATATCTTTCTTTCCCCTAAATGGGTGTCTATTGAATAGCAGAATAGAACAACAGTATCCAAAGGGTGTATCTCACACGTACAGATCCAGACTAGGCTGCAATTTTATATCTTTCTGTCCCCTAAATGGGTGTTTATTGAATAGCAGAATAGAACAACAGTATCTAAAAGGGTGTATCTCACACGTACAGATACAGACTAAGCCGCAATTTAATATCTTTCTTTCCCCTAAATGGGTGTTTATTGAATAGCAGAATAGAACAACAGTATCCAAAGGGTGTATCTCACATGTACAGATCCAGACTAGGCCGCAATTTAATATCTTTCTTTCCCCTAAATGGGTGTTTTTTGAATAGCAGAGTAGAACAACAATATCTAAAAGGGTGTATCTCACACGTACAGATACAGACTAGGCCGCAATTTAATATCTTTCTTTCCCCTAAATGGGTGTTTATTTAATTGCAGAATAGAACAACAGTATCTAAAAGGGTGTATCTCACACGTACAGATACAGACTAGGCCGCAATTTAATATCTTTCTTTCCCCTAAATGGGTGTTTATTGAATAGCAGAATAGAACAACAGTATCCAAAGGGTGTATCTCACACGTACAGATACAGACTAGGCTGCAATTTAATATCTTTCTTTCCCCTAAATGGGTGTTTGTTGAATAGCATAGTAGAACAACAGTATCCAAAGGGTGTATCTCACACGTACAGATACAGACTAGGCTGCAATTTAATATCTTTCTTTCCCCTAAATGGGTGTTTGTTGAATAGCATAGTAGAACAACAGTATCCAAAGGGTGTATCTCACACGTACAGATACAGACTAGGCCGCAATTTAATATTTTTTCCCTAAATGGGTGTTTATTCAATAGCGGCATAGAACAACAGTATACAAAGGGTGTATCTCACAGTAACATATGCAGGCTAGGCCGCAATAAAATATTTTTTCCCTAAATGGGTTTTTATTGAAAAGCAGAATAGAACAACAGTATCCAACGGGTGTATCTCAAAGTAAAATATGCAGACTAGGCCGCAATTTAATATTTTTTCCCTAAATGGGTGTTTATTGAATAGCGGCATAGAACAACAGTATAAAAAAGGGTGTATCTCACAGTAACCTATGCAGACTAGGTCGCAATTTAATATTTTTTCCCTAAATGGGTTTTTATTGAAAAGTGGAATAGAACAACAGTATCCAACGGGTGTATCTCACAGTAAAATATGCAGACTAGGCCACAATTTAATGTCTTTTCCCTAAATGGGTGTTTATTGAATAGCGGAATAGAACAACAGTATCCAAAGGGTGTATCTCACAGTATTGTATGAATGAAATTTTTTTTATCTTTCCCTTTAATTGGTGATTTTTGAAGAGCAGATTAGAACAGCAGTGTCTAAACACTGTATGTCACAGTAAAATATGAAGGAAAAAAGTTTTTTTTTTTTTTTTTAAATCCAGATTAAGCAGACACATATGCACTGAGCTTGCATTACATGGTGTAACGCTCCTGCGTTTTACGTATGATGTGGATTTTCAGCTGCAGAAATATTCCACTTCAGTAGTCATGTAGAGAAACGCTGAGACACCATTCCCAACTCTCAATGACTCATCATGTGTGGATGATCTCAATTCAGCAAGTAAATACACACACTCAATAAGATGTTTCCTAGAGTGACTTATGTATATAGTAACACAGTGATGATAGGCTGAAGAGACAGGTTGGGTAGAGATGGTAGATGACAGACACTTGAAAGGAAATGTTCTTGAAAGTAAGATAGTAGCAGATGGGATGCAGATAGGTTTAGCAATCATGTATGGTAGTAGATGACAGAGTAGCAGGTGGACATACAAGAGAGATCAACCCAGTGCAAGAACAGGTGGTAGTAGGCTCAAGAGCTAGCAATCTTAGATAATGCAGATGTAGTAATAGTCCTTAGTATGCAGAGCTAGATAGTGTAAGCTTTAGTATAAAGGTTATAGAGGTTTCCCCTGTGGGGTACTTATCACTAATAGCAATGTAGCAGAGGAGAGGTTCGGCAAGAGCGGATGATCCGGTAGCGGGATACAGGGATCAGCGCAGCGTGGTTCCGACAGCGAGGTATGCTTGCAAGCATGTGAGCTTCAAGACAGGTTAGCATCAAGGCACAAAGCAGTTTGAACGAACACATGTGAGTGAGAGCCAGCGATCTAAATAGCCATCCAGTCCGGCGCTCAGTGATGACAGCATCAGTCTTAAAGGTGTATGCGCACCTTACCAAAAGAGAATGGTGGGGCGCATACACTTATGAAAGAGTAATTAGGGTACCCAAAGGTACCAGAACATTACAGAACCCCACCCCCCCCTTAAGGCCGGCTCCTGAAGGCCTCTGGAGCTGGTTTGTCTGGGTACTTCGCATGAAAATTGCGGATTAATCTAGAGGCATGTATGTCAGAGGTGTTTAGCCAGGTGTCATCTTGGGGCCCATAGTTCTTCCATCGAACCAAGTACTGAAGTCTTCCTCTGTGGATACGAGAATCCAGAATCTCTTTTATCTCGTATTCTTCTCCACCTTCAACTTGTACAGGAGGAGGAGGTGGGATAGTAGGCCTTATTCCTTGGTCAGGAACATGGGGCTTCAGTAGCGACACATGGAAAATGGGATGTATTTTGAGGTCTATTGGCAATGTAAGCTGTACTGCAGCTTTTCCAATAAGTTTCTTGATTGGGAAAGGTCCCAAGAACAGAGGTCCAAGCTTTTTGCTAGGGATTTTCAGTCTTTAATTTTTTGTTGAGAGCCAAACGAGGTCCCCGATAGCGTACTGAGGAGAAGGTCTTCTGCGAAGATCATAGTACTTCTTTTGTTGACTATGAGCGTGTGCAATGGTAGTATTAAGCAAACCCAGAGAGTCCTTTATTTGGGTAAGATAGTCTGAAGCTACTGGGTTATTTGAAGGAAGGAACGCGTGGTGGAAGAATAGAGGGATGAAACCCATAGTTCAAGTAGAACGGACTCTGCTTGGTCGTACTGTGGGTTGCATTGTTGTAGGCAAATTCTGCCAGAGGGAGAAGATCCACCCAATCATCCTGTTGGTAAGAAGTGTAACAACGTAAATATTGCTCGATGCATTGGTTGACTCTTTCAGTCTGTCCGTTGGTCTGCGGATGGTAAGGAGAAGTGAGCTTCCGCTCGATCCGTAGTATGTGATATAGTTCTTGCCAGAACTTGGAAATAAATTGTGATCCACGGTCAGACAGAAGAGTTTTTGGGATACCATGTAACTTAAAGACATGTTTCATCAGGAGTTCTGCCGTTTGTTTGGACGAAGGTAGTCTGCGAATAGCAATGAAATGTGCCATTTTTGTCAGATGGTCCACTGACACTAAGATGGTATTAAATCCTTTGGAAGGAGGCAATTCCACTATAAAGTCCAAGGACACAACTTCCCATGGAGTTTGGGGTAGACCGGATGGTCTCGTAGTGTCAATTTTGGACCTGGCACAGACATTGCATGAAGAGACGAATTTTTGTATAGATGTTTTCATGTCAGGCCACCAGAATTGCCTGGTAATCAGATTAAGAGTCTTTGTCATACCCATATGTCCTGCCATAGGCACATCATGCGATAATTCCAAGATCTTGGTGCGTATGGTAGGTGGTATGTAAAGTTTGTCGTTGTAGTAGAGGAAGCCTTCTGCATCAGTATTTACTTGTGGTGGGGGTGAATCCAAACCTATACCATGCAAAACCTCTTCCTTCAAGGAACGGACAACTCCAATAATGCGTTTGTGAGGTATTATAGGAACGGAAGGGATTTCGAAGTAGTTTTCTTCAGTTAGTCGTGATAGTGCATCCGCCTTTTTGTTCTTATCTGCAGGTGTGTAGGTCACTAGGAAGTTAAACCTTAAAAAGAATAGTGACCATCGTACCTGTCGGTGCGAGAGAGTCTTGTTAGTCTGAAGATATTGGAGATTTTTATGGTCCGTGTATATAAGTATTGGTAATTGGGTGCCTTCGAGTAGATGTCGCCAATTCTCCAGAGCCAATTTTATAGCAAGCAGTTCCTTTTCACCCACGGGGTAATTTATCTCGGGACTGCTTAGGGATTTAGAAAAAAAGGCAACTGGATGAAGTGGTGAAGTGTGAGTTGGTCGTTGGGAGAGTATTGCTCCTACTGCCATGTTTGACGCATCTACTTCCAGAATGTATTGGAGGGATGGGTCTGGATGGCGTAATATGGGAGCAGAAGTAAACCTTGTCTTTAACAGGTGAAAAGCTTTATTTGCTTCATCTGACCATTTGAATGGTCTCTTAATGCTAGTGAGCTGTGTGAGGGGTCTCACAATGGCAGAGAAGTTTCTAATGAACTTCCTGTAGAAATTCGAAAATCCAAGGAATCGCTGTAGCGCCTTGCGTGTGGTTGGTGTAGGCCAATCCTGAATGCAGGATATCTTACTCATGTCCATCTCGATTCCTGTTTTGGATATGATGTAGCCTAGAAAGAGTACCTCTTCTTTATGAAACAAGCATTTTTTCAGTTTCACATAAAGGTTGTGTGCAAGCAATCTCGATAATACTAGTCTTACATGTCTTATGTGTTCAGACAGGGATCGTGAATATATAAGTATATCTTCCAGATATACCACAACACAGACATCTAGTAAGTCTCTGAAAATATCGTTTATAAATCGTTGAAAAACTGCAGGGGCGTTGCATAGCCCGAATGGCATTACAAGATATTCGAACAATCCGTATCTAGTTCTGAATGCAGTCTTCCACTCGTGTCCATCACAGATTCGAATGAGATTGTATGCTCCTTTCAGGTCCAATTTTGAAAAATAGGTAGCTCCACGCACCTGCTCAATGAGCTCAGGGATAAGCGGTAGAGGATAGCGATCTTTTATTGTAATAGCATTCAATTGCCTATAGTCGATGATAGGCCTGAGACTTGAGTCCTTATTGCGGACAAAAAAGAGTCCTGCTGCTGTGGAAGAAGTGGAAGGTCTAATAAAACCTTTTTCCAAATTCTCATCCAAATAGTCTTTGAGATGGGAAAGTTCATCCTGTGAAAGAGGATAAACATGACCGAACGGCAATTTGCTATTTGGGAGTAGATCAATGCTACAATCATAGTCTCGATGGGGAGGTAGTGCTTGAGCATTTTTCTCAAGAAAAACCTCAGAGAGATCCTGATAACATAGTGGTGCAATCTCATCTGTCACCACAGACAGGATCTTCCCGAAAGACGGGAGGTTACACGTACCCTCGCAATAGCAAGAGAGGAAGGCCAGGGTCCGTTCCTTCCAATCTATGGTTGGTTGATGTGTATGCAACCAGGGAAGTCCCAACACAATGGGAAAGTGGGGTGAAGGTATTAGATCGAAGGTAGTGGTCTCCATATGAGACCCGTTAGTAGTGACTAGGAGTGCCTGTGTCTGATCAGTGATCGGACCAGAGGATAAAGGAACACCGTTAATAAGACTTACTGAGACAGGTTTAAGTTTAGAAATAATAGGAACTTTATTTAAAGCAGCAAAACGTATGTCAATATAATTTCCACAAGATCCTGTGTCAATCATGGCCTTAGTAGTAATCCTGTTCTGGTCCCACTGTAATGTTAAGCAAACAGAAAGGTAAGGGTTAGTGATTGAAGTTGTCAATCCCCCTAGGAGGACATGTGAACACTCACCCTTCTTTTTGTAGACTAGGGGACAGACGTTTATCTTGTGATCCGGAGATGCACAGTACAAGCAGAGATTACCAGATCGTCTTTTGGCTCTTTCCATAGTTGATAGAGGTGGGCGTATGGTTCCTACCTCCATAGGAACGGGGTCAACGGCCGAAATCCGAGAAGAACTGGATAATGGCATTCCCATTTTCTCAGCCTTTCTTTCTCGTAGTCTTCTATCTATGGTGATACTGAGTTGTATCAATGCATCCAGGGTTTTTGGCAGATCCGCTCGGGCGAGCTCGTCTTTAACGGCCTCTGATAGGCCAAGCCTAAATTGGGTTTTCAGAGATGCATCATCCCATTCTGAATCAAGGGTCCATCTCTTGAATTCTGCGACAAAGTCTTCTACAGGTCTTCTACCTTGTTTCAAGGATCTTAATTGAAGATCGGCAGTACTCTGCCTATTGGGATCATCATATAGGCTAGTGAGTTCTGCTAGGAACAAGGCATAGGAGTTGAGAAGCTGGTCGTTTTTCTCAAAAAGAGAGTCTGCCCAGGCCCGAGGATCGCCTGTTAGGTAAGAAATAATAGTACAAACCTTAATGTGATCAGTAAGGTAGGTACGGGGTTTTAGCAAGAAAAGTAACTCACATGCGTTTTTAAATTCGCAAAATTTTTTGCGATCGCCTGTAAATACCAAAGGAGGATTTATTTTGGGTTCAGGGGACTGATCAGAGGTAAGTTGTGTCAGTCTAATTACCTGCTGCGACAGAGCCTGATTGTCTTCTTTTAATTCAGCAAGTGCGTGTATTAACGCAGTTACTTGCTGTTTTAATTGTGTCATCTGAGTGGTTATTTCTGCTGAATCCATTTGTGGTTCGTTCAATCTGTAACGCTCCTGCGTTTTACGTATGATGTGGATTTTCAGCTGCAGAAATATTCCACTTCAGTAGTCATGTAGAGAAACGCTGAGACACCATTCCCAACTCTCAATGACTCATCATGTGTGGATGATCTCAATTCAGCAAGTAAATACACACACTCAATAAGATGTTTCCTAGAGTGACTTATGTATATAGTAACACAGTGATGATAGGCTGAAGAGACAGGTTGGGTAGAGATGGTAGATGACAGACACTTGAAAGGAAATGTTCTTGAAAGTAAGATAGTAGCAGATGGGATGGAGATAGGTTTAGCAATCATGTATGGTAGTAGATGACAGAGTAGCAGGTGGACATACAAGAGAGATCAACCCAGTGCAAGAACAGGTGGTAGTAGGCTCAAGAGCTAGCAATCTTAGATAATGCAGATGTAGTAATAGTCCTTAGTATGCAGAGCTAGATAGTGTAAGCTTTAGTATAAAGGTTATAGAGGTTTCCCCTGTGGGGTACTTATCACTAATAGCAATGTAGCAGAGGAGAGGTTCGGCAAGAGCGGATGATCCGGTAGCGGGATACAGGGATCAGCGCAGCGTGGTTCCGACAGCGAGGTATGCTTGCAAGCATGTGAGCTTCAAGACAGGTTAGCATCAAGGCACAAAGCAGTTTGAACGAACACATGTGAGTGAGAGCCGGCGATCTAAATAGCCATCCAGTCCGGCGCTCAGTGATGACAGCATCAGTCTTAAAGGTGTATGCGCACCTTACCAAAAGAGAATGGTGGGGCGCATACACTTATGAAAGAGTAATTAGGGTACCCAAAGGTACCAGAACATTACACATGGCTGCTACATGCCGCACGCCTAACAGGTTGGATACTGTTGTTGTTCTATTCCGCTACTGAATAAAAAAAAGCCATTTGAATGAAAAACTGAAAAATATTTTTTTTTCCCCTTAAATTGGTGATTTTTGAATAGCAGATTAGAACAGCAGTGTTTAAACATTATAGGTCACAGTAAAATATGAAGGAAAAAATATATATTTTTTTTTAAATCAAGATTAAACAGACACATATGCACTGAGCTCACATTACATGGCTGCTACACGCCGCACGCCTAACAGGTTGGATACTGTTGTTGTTCTATTCCGCTATTGAATACAAAAAAAAAACATTTGAATGAAAAACTGAAAAATTATTTTTTTCCCCTTAAATTGGGGATTTTTGAACAGCAGATTAGAACAGCAGTGTCTAAACACTGTACGTCACAGTAAAATATGAAAAAAAAACTTTTTATTTTTTAAATCCAGATTAAGCAGACACATATGCACTGAGCTTGCATTACATGGCTGCTACACTCTGCACGCCGCCCACCTAGCAGACTGATAAAAGTTTTTTTTTCTGCCTCCTCCTCACTGGGCTCAGGTCAGGGCAAAAAGATTGTGCACTGCACCCCCACACAATAAAATCAATGTAGATCGCTGTCTGATTAAAAAAGATTCTCCTATTCTTTCCCTGAAAGCAATCTCCAGCCTGCCCCTACAATAATCTCCTATCTCTCCCTCAGCAGCATCAGGAACCTCTCCCTACAGTAGTTAGAGCAGAGTGACGTGCGGCACTACGTGACTCCAGCTTATATAGAGTCTGGGTCACATGCTGCACTGGCCAATCACAGCCATGCCATTAGTAGGCATGGCTGTGATGGCTTCTGAGGGCACACTAGTTAAACGCTTGTTGATTGGCTGCCCTGCAGCTGTTGAAACCGCACCATTAAAACCAAATAAAATTACCGAACAATGGACTTTATCCCGAATATACAGTAAAATGTTCGGGTCCGTGCTCGGGTACCAAACACCCAAAAGTCCAGTACGATCCCAAACAATAGTCCGTGTTCGCTCAACCCTACCCACTAGATGTATGCAAACTTCAGAACAATTGTATCTTGATGCAGTTTAACACAACATAGAAAAATACATATACTGTTGGTGGAACAGAACATCCTGTCTTTGATTAATCACTTGTTTCCTGTATTGTTACCACACCTCTATTAAATTCTTCCTTTTTTTCAAAATGCTAATTCCCGATATTTTCAGAGAGATTATCTTCTTCAAAAATATTTCAAAATGTTTTCACATGCCAGCATGGTTTTAATTTCCTGTGGTGTTTGTTTTTTTTAAATGCCATTCAAACATTTTGATTAGGAAAAATATTTTTATAAATTTGTGTTTCTGTTCAGTTTTCTTTCCTCAAAAAGTTAGTTAACTCCCATTTCCGGATATGATGCTTCATTTTTATCAAATGATCTTTCCTGCAAAAACATTTTTATTTTTAATTAGTGGGTCTTTTTCCCATTCTTCAATTTCTAAATCTAGTTTCCTTTAGTGTTTCTGCTCTCTGTCAAAATATATATTGCCAAGTTCATTTTTCTTTTTCGTTGCTGTCCTCTTTGCACAATACAATTATTATTCTAAGCTCAGTAACAATTGATACAAAATTAGGTGCCACATCCATATATAGTCTTCCACTTAGAAAACATGCACCTTAAGTCCCATTATTGACATATATATGTTTTCTAAGTGATAGACAATTATTATTCTAATGATTTTGTTAATAGATCAATAAACTGTAATAGTATTCTATTGCCTATATCAAAATATGCAGTTCTCTTATTTTATTTTCAAGAAACATTGAGACTTGAGTGGAAACTGAACAAGGAATATTTTTATCTTTACAAAAACCTATACAATTTGTGAATCCACAAAGTTGGATGAGGGCAAAGCCAACATAAGATAAGTATAAGGCTGGCCATACATTATACAATTTTCTTCTACAACTTTTCTTTAGATTTACCAAAACCATATAATATGAGGTCACACCTAAACACTTTCAATGTTGTAAGCAATCAGGCAGGGACTTGTACTACATAGTTGAAGGCAAATCTAAAGGAAATCAAACAAGAAAATTGTATAATGTATGGCCAGCCTAAGGCTTCGGGTGTACAGCCAATTCAGAGCGTCTTTTTGTAGGAAGTTCCATTGCAGGCACTTTATTCCACTTTGGTTTAAATACTTTTCAGCTGGTATTACTTATGTTCCTTATATGAATGGAACTACTAAGTTCTTGAACAGTAATTGGTTACTCCACACATTTACATTTCATTTTATTTTATTACTGTGGTATCTGCATGACTTTCATGCTAAAAGGTTTACTTTATTATATTTTCAATTAGCATCAGCCTATGTTTATATTGCACAGCATAATGATAATGAATCCTACTGCCCATATAATTAGAACAGATAGAAATCTAATTTCTAGGATAGAGATGTAAGTGTTATATTATTATAAAAACGTTATAAAGATTATGTATTCTTTGGTATACAAAGTATTTGTTATACTCTTAACATGTCAGTCCTTAATTCTGGCAGCTCTCCTCAGTTGTTATCTATTGCAATTTTAAAGGGTTATTAGGCTTTTATCTTTTTCTAATTCTTTCTGTCTTTTTAGTATAAATGATGGCAATTTGTGAAATTGTACTCCCCACTGCAGCCCTTAGCCCAGCATTATTACATCCAAGCAGCTGAACCCACTTTTCCTGTACGTACAATATTGTTATTTACTCTGACAGCTAAATGCTTTTGAAGTAAAGTTACATGCTGTATTTAAATTTGCTACCACGTTCATTTTAGGAGAACGTAATATGAAGTGGAAGCAACTGCTCAAAACAGTAGCAGCAGTCAAGTGATTCAAATAATTAGTTTAAAGAGAGTCATTCCCAGCTTCTCTTTGAGCCATTTAGTAGTTGAAGTGCTGATTAATTAACAGTTTTAAGATATCTCGATTTCTATAAGAAGGCACTTTCTGACAGGCTTTAAAATGCATTAGTAGAGATTAGGAAAGACTAAAAAGAAGTGTAGGGAGCACTGTGATCTGTTCTCCTCTGAATTGCTGATAAGAAAGGCAGAGACATGCAATTTGCAGTTGTGCAGCCCTGTAATACTTACAATAAAAAATAAAAATTGTCCCAGGAGCTTCTCACATATATGTACCCATTGAACTGTTTAATAAAACCCACCAGTCACTTCCATATTCCCAATGGCTATATTCCAACATGTCTGCAGATGACAGGTTAGTGGAGGTAATTAGAAAGACGTTATTGCAAAACTGTTATGTGCTGTGAAATTTAGAGAGAGAGTAACACACAGAGACTTTCAAGCAGGCCCATTAAATTGGCTGGCATTGCCTAGATGGAGGAGACCTGATCAACTTTGATAACATTTTAGAGCATATAGAACATTGGGGAATTTAAGTACTGAGAACTCATTTCCTTTTAAGGCATATGAGTATGTTTCCTGTGTTGAAACAAGTTGGGTTATTTCACGTCTGGTGCATTTAATTCCAGTGCCATATGGTAACTATTTTTGTCATCATCTTATTTAGACACTACCTTTGATTAAGAAAGCCATTGGTATCTGTAAAATCTTTGGTATTTATGTTTTTTGTTTATTTGCGTGTGTGCAACTACTGCAAGCCCAGGATTTTAATTTGCAATAATAATAATAACAGACATACATGTTAGTTATTCTTTATTTCACTCACTAATCTAAAACAAAATTGCCCACAATAGATAACTTATTTGTAAAATTAGAGTAAAGATTTTCTGGCTTCATTAATTTCATAAAAAGTTAAAAATACCATAAACAGAAATAACTAGAGCTGCATATCTCATAATTACCATTTGTATTTAGAAGGTTGTGCAAATGAGTCAGTTCTCTACCACCATTGTCTTTTTTACACTATGCTATGATTTGGCTATAACTTCATCTACTTATACTATTCCGGACTCATATGCAGCTGAATTGGTCAGAGTAGGGGCACACCTCCTTTCTCATCAAGCTCATACAGCTCCATATGAGGTTTCAGTTTACACATCAACGCTCAGAAAGTAAGCAGCTTCTGCTACACTTTTTTACTAGAAAGGTCAATCTTCACAGCAAATATTGTTTTTAACTTCTTCAAAATAAGTGTGCTGTGATAAATTTCTTGTCCACCACCAGTGACCAAAATGCCTACTTACCAGAGGTAAGTATAAATATCGCCTAATTTGAATGAGGGGCTCCTCAACCAATGGTCAGATGAATCAATACTGGAGCTTTCAAAATCTGGTGCAGCTTTGCATAGAAATCAATCAGCTTTCCATGGAAAACCTGGAAGCTGATTGGTTTCTATGCAGAGCTGCGCCAGATTTTGCACTCTCCAGTTTTAATAAATCAATTCCAGTATGTCTCTCCTGCATTAAAATCCTGTCTGTTTGCCACTTTAGATGTAAACCCAATCACTAAAATCCAGGGTCGTCTTTAATAATGATTGGACCCTGGGCAAACATTTTCTTTGGGCCCCCGCATGAAATTATGCTTTCCACCTGCTTTGAGACATACGATAAATAGCAGCAAAACTAAAAATCAGTTTAGTGCAGCATAACATTACCACTCACTGATTAGTTGCTCTCTTACCTCTTTACAGCACATCATTTCTGCTTGCTGATTGGTTGCTAGAGGTTACTACACATCATTACCACTCACCCATTGGTTGCTGGGGGGGGGGGTGGACAGTGGTGGTGGGTGGAATGTTATCAATGGCAGAGGTGGGGGGGAGTGGTGGGTGGGATCAGTTGCAGTGTTGGGGATTGATGGGATCAGTGGCAGTGCTGGGGGGATCGGTTCAGTGGCAGTGCTAAGGAGGATGTGTAAAGACAGTGCTGGTGTGGATGGGATGAGTGGCAGTTCTTGGGAGGGTTGGGATCAGTGGCAGTGCTTAGGGGGGGAATCAGTGCAAGTGCTTGGGGTGGATGGGATCAGTGGCAGTGATAGGTGGAGATGGGATCAGTGACACTCACTTGCTATCACCTGTCAGTCAGTGTCCACTCATTTCCCCCTGCCTGCATGTGATGGGGGGAGTGGGGATGGGTGAAAGAGAGAGAGAGGGGTGAAAAAGAGGGGGTGACAGAGAAAGAGGGGGGTGAGAGAGGGGTGTGAGAGAGAGAGTAGAGGGTGAGAGAGAGAGATGGTGGGTGAAAGTAAGAGGGGGGTGGGTGAAAGAGAGAGAAGGTTAAAGATGGAGGGGGTGAAAGAGAGGGGGGTGAAAGATAGAAAGAGGAAGATGAGAGAAAGAGGGGGTGAGCGAGAGGGAGTGAGAGAGAGGGACTGTGAGAGAGAAGGGTTGAGAGAAAATGGGGGCGAGAGAGAGAGTGGTGTGAGAAAGGGAGGGGTAGGGGAAAGAGAGAGGGGTGAGAGAGAAAGAGTGAGAGAGAGGGGGTGGGTGAAGCAAAGGGGTGGGAGAGAGTGTGGTGTGAGAGAGGGGGTGCAAGAGATAGCGAGGGGTGAGAGAGATTGGGGTGTGAGAGAGGTGGAAGAGAGTGGGGGTGGGTGAAAGAGAGAGGTGGGTGAGCGAAAGGGGGGATTGGGGAAGAGAGAGAGAGGGGGGATGAGAGAGGGGGATTGGGGATGAGAGAGAGAGAGGGGGTGAGAGAGGGGAGAATGAGAGAGTGTGGGGATTGGGGATGAGAGAGAGGGGGTGAGAGAAGGAGGGGGATTAGAGATGAGAGAGAGAGGGGGGATATGAGAGAGGGGATAGAGGGGAGAGAGGGGGAATGAGAGGGAGGGGGATTTGGGATGATAGAGAGAGGGGGATGAGTGAGAGAGAGGGGGGAGATTGGGGGTGAGATAGAGAGGGGTGAGAGGGGATTGGGGATGAGAGAGAGAGGGGAGTTGGGATGAGAGAGAGAGAGGGTAGGATTGGGAATGAGAGAGAGAGGGTGGATGAGAGAGACAGGAGAAGAGAGGATGGATTGGGGATGAGAGAGAGGGAGGGAGGGGATTAGGGATGAGAGAGAGAGAGGGGATTGGGAATAAGAGAGAGAGGGAGGATTGGAAATGAGAGAGAGAGGGGGGTGAGAGAGAGGGGGATGAGAGAGAGGAGAGGGATGAGGGAGATAAGGGGAATGAGAGAAGGAGAGAGGGGATGAGAGAGAGGGGATAGGGGATGAGAGAGAGAGAGAGAGGATTGGGGATGAGAGAGAGAGAAAGAGGGGATTGGGAATGAGAGAGAGGGAATTGGGGATAAGAGAGAGAGGGGGGTGAGAGAGAGGGGCCCCTAGCCCTGTCTTCAGTCCCCTTCTGTGCACCCCCTGTCCCAGTCAACAGGTAGCTGTGCATGATGCAAGGTACCTCCTTCCATAGGACGTTCACGCTGGCCAGCAGCGGGCAGGACCCTTCTCTGTCTGGCTGGTGAGGATGGGGGTGCTCTGCTCTATGTCATAGACCACTGACTGTCTTGAGTAGCAGTCCCTGGCTGAATGCACTTGCTGCTGGTCCTCGGGGGGCCCCCGAACCGCCTGTCTTCTGGGCTGCTGTCAGAGCTGGGTATGGAGAGGAGGGCGGGTACCAGTCCTTGGCTGCATGCCCCTCCTGCCGGTTCTCGGTTTGCCCCTGATCTGCCTGTCCTTCAGGCCGCTGTCGGAGCTGGAAGTGGAGAGGAGGTTAGAGGAATCCAGCCTCAGGTTTTTTGCCGGGGTTGCTGCATCTGCTGCTCCTCATCTCTCTGGTGGTCAGGGAGCTCTTCTCCCTCCCTGGCTCTCGCTTCTTCCTGCTCCCGCCACCACCTGTCCCGGATTCCCCATTACTAGGGGCTCAGGGGGCAGCTGCTTTGGGCCCCTCAACAATGACAGGGCCCTGGGAAGCTGCCCCTTTTGCCCCACGTTAAAGACAGCCCTGCTAAAATCTCATAAAAGCTTTAACAGGTCAAATAACTTCAAAAGCTGTTTTTAAAAATGCAGCTTTTATTTAAAGAATACCTGGTTATCTTGCTATAAGGTCCCTGTTTGGTAATTTCCTCTTATCGAGTGACAACCATTTTCTGGTTTCTGCTTTAGCATTATTACCCTATAGCATGCACTCCTGGTTGAGATTACAGTCTGACATACCAATGAACATTGAGCATGCATGGTCTATCATTATCAGAAGGAGAGCCCAGGACAATGATGTGAAGTGAGTACATGTTGACAGTAAATGACTGACTGTATTTTTAGCTTTTTTCTGGTGTTCATCTTTAATTTGTATTACAAAGGTGCATCTGTTCTTTACATGTGAATGTCAACTAGCTTTTGTATATAAAAAAAAGTCTTGTTAGTGTGTCCACTCAAGAAATGCTTATTCCTGTGTATTTTACAAAAACTGTGATGCACTCTGTACTTCTGCTTAGTTCATGCCCTGACAATGAAGTACAGTTTCCTCCTATCACCACTGGAGAATAGATCTTGAAAGGTGGATATGCTCAATTAAAGGCCACTTTGTTTTCTTTAGCATGAAGTAGTACAAAGAAGGAGTCAATGGAATCATAGCCTCCTACACAAAACTCTGACTTATGCCAGTTTTATTAAGGTCTAACAAGGACAGTCACTTCACACACGCTAACAATTACCAGTTAAGCAAAAAACCTAAGTTAAAAGAAACATAGATTTCTTTATAATTTATTGTATAATTTAAATCAATATAAAAAAAAAAAAATAACACCTGAAGTGTGTTAGATACTGCTTCCATGAGGAATTAATGAGTTAAATAAACATTTGGAATCTTCTAAGCTCCCATGTTTTAAGTCAGTAATGGTAAATTATACACAGTAAGTTTCACATTCCTTTCTCTCCCATGTATTATCTCTTCTCTTAAAATGATTTAGATGGAAGCTATGTATATACACTGGAAGAAATCACTTAACCAGGTAGCAGCTTTTCCTACCTTGAATTATTTATATGTGTAGTTCATAAATAGTTCTGACAAGTCCATTTCATGTCAAAAGCAAAGATGGATTATGCATTAACTGGTTCTAAACTTGGAGGCATCTGTGTTTAATGACTATCAAGGTATCTTAGCTGTGAATCAACTTTTAGTGATAAACTGTAAATGTTATAGTGTTCTAAAAACAAACCAGATAATTAAAAATTTAATTAACGGGAAATTTTATTCCTTTTTCATGGAAAGCCTATTCATTGAATATGCAAAAAATAAAAAATAAACTTATAACAGAAAGGAAACAATTATTTCAAATAAATTTTAAGTAAAGTATGAAGCAACAATGGCATTTTCCACAAGGACCTTCAAAAGTCTTTATTGTGGAGAGAAATTTAAGAGACAGCTTTCAGTTTTCCAAAGCCATTCAGACCTGGACTTTCAAGAGGTAGATACAATGATGGAGAACATGAATGAGTGTAATTTTTACCCTACTACAAGCAATTTTGTTTAACTCTGTGGTATTATACTTAAAATCATTTACCATTTATCATAAATTTGAAAAAGTAATTGCTAAACTTTTCTACTAATCAGTTGCATGAGTCCAGTTTAGTTTTTTTCCATCAAAAACATCTTTGCATCTTAACTTTCAACTGGCTCAATGCCTATACATTCAACTTTGCATCTTAACATTCATCTGGCTCAGTGCCCATACTTTCAACTTTGCATCTTAACATTCCACTTGCTCAGTGCTCTGCACATATCTGAGTTCATTCTCCAGGGCTCCATGGAAGCCTCCAAACCTACTGTGCTCCAAGTCTTATAGTCACTTTTATTTCTATTTTTATTGCTTTACCATACTCTTCTCAAAGCCTCCCTAACTAATACAAAGGCATTGACTGTAGGAGGGCGTGACATATCCCTGGTTTTGGAAAGGTAAAGTTAGTATTTTCTTACTGAGATCCCAGATACTAGCAAGCACCTGTATAAATCTTCTTTTGCCATTGGGTTGAAAACAAAAGAAATTACTCAATTCCCCCATCCACCCACTCGATGGGGATGGGGGAATCACTCCAGCTAAAGTATTGTATTCTAACAGTGAGGAAATGTCCTCGCTGTCGTGTGGAAATTTTCCAACAGGATGGTTGTACAGAAGTTATTCGGTAGATCAACTTCTGTACAACCAGCCTGCCCATACATGGTTTAAAATTCGGGATGCCCCTGCCAAATTTGATCCATGTATGATTGGCTTTTAGCTTTAGGCAAACAAGTTGTATCATTTGTATTTCCATGTTTGAGCAATTGTTTCACTTTAATACCTTAAGGGAGAAGTACAGCCAAAGCTTGTTTGACTGTACTTCTTCTGTGGATATAGTGGCTCATTTTCAGCAGACAGCGAGCTTAAGCCCACTGTCAGCTGAAGTCACAGAGCTGGTACATCGAGCTACTGAGAGCCTGAGCCAGTCACTCCCGCCCCATCCACAGCCCAGCACTCCAGTAAACACGTGGGGGGGGGGGGGAGCAGAGTTCCTGTGACTGACAGTCACCAGCTCTCTGCTCATGGAGCTGTGAGAACCCAGTGGTGTTCGATCCCTCAGTTCTCATTGTTAGAGGTTCCAGGGGACAGATGAAGCATCGGACCGATTTCTTAGCCACAGAAAGAGATAAGTAAATAACTAAAACTACATGCAAATTACTGGGTCCCTGAATACTATCCACCAAGTTCACAACCACTGATTTGTCAATTTTTAAAGTGTATCTAAACCCAAACATTTATTCACTAGATTGAACAGATGATCATAGGAAATCACTGTATCAATCTAAATATGGTCATAATTTGTCAAGGATAGGTGAATGCTTGTCATGTTCATCCACGTCATGTTTTATATGTAGCACCCCTTAGAGCTACTGTCTTGTTAAAGTGATTTTAAAGGTTAGTTTTTTTTTTTTTATATTAACAAACATGTTATACTTACCTGCTCTGTGCAAGGGATTTGCACAGAGCAGCCCCGATCCTCCTTTTCTGGGGTGCTCCCGCATAGCTCCTGGCTCCTACTCTTCATCGGGTGCCCCCACGGAGAGCCGCTTTACATGGGGGCTGCGTCCATTGACACAGACAGCAGAACTTAGCCCCTCCCCCAGCTCCTGTGTCACTAGGCTCGATTGACAGCAGTGGGAGTCAATGGCTCCTGCTGCAATCAATCTATCCAATGAGGACCAGAGATAGTGGCTGGAGCCGATGGACTTATGCTCATCGCTGGAATGATCAGGTTCAGTAAGAAAAAGGGGGGGGGGCTCTGGGGGCAGCTGAAGTAGAAAATGTTTTTTACCTTAATGGATAGAATGCAAAACCATGAGACTTTACAACTCTTTAAATTTAGTTTTTAGCCTCTAGTAATTAGGGAGAGCACTATTTGATTAATTAGGTCTGTTCTGGGCTTTATAGGTATAGGCTCAATTACTCCCCCCTGTCTCCCAGGGGACCCTGAGACATAGTTGGTGGGAGAATAATGACCCCAGCATGCATGTTATTATCGCTGGTCAATATGGCAGGTGATCATCAGGGGGCTGAGGCCAGAGCAGAGGTATCTTGTTCCTGGGGGAGTAGGGCCCAGCCTGAGGGCTGTGGCATTCCTGGGAAAATTGCCTGGTACTGCAAGCACTTTTTGCGGGGCCCCAGTTACAGTTTCTCAGAAAGCTTCTTAAAGATCCAGGACTCAGGCAGCTGGAGTATGGAGGTTGACTGACCCTGCACATGGCTGCACTAAGAACTGGAAACAGTTATTACCAGCCTTCTGGATTTAAAGGCTTTCCTTAGCTTTCCTGGGAGATCACCAGCTACTATTTTGTACATTCAGGACTTCATTACTGTTGAGGGATTCCTGTTTGGTACTGTTTATCTATATATGTCAAAGGGGATGCCTTCACCTGAAGTCTTAGTGCAGAGTTCTCATTTTCAAGTTTCAGTTACTGGAGTTTCCCTAGGCTCCTCCTCACCCTATCCAAGTTCTACCCAAAAATACAAGCAACAAAAAAAGACATGCATGGCCTGTTCTCTGACTGAGTGTTTGGGAAATGTTTTGTGCCTGGCTGCTGTGTGCCTATCAGGAAATAGAACCCAGGATTGAATTGCCAGACCGATCCTGTCTGTGCACTATATATAAATAGACCCAGTATATTATTTTGAAAAAGTTTAGTTCTACATTTAAAAATATGTTTTTTGTCCATATTTGTAAGCATGAATGTTTATGCAGGAATCTGGTAAAAAAGTCAGATCACAAAAAGACATGACCACTCGCTAATGTCTATGGGCATCTTTACATCTAGAGAGTTTGTTGGGGCTATAAGTTATACATTTTTTAATTACATTTTGCTAAATACGCAATATAATAAAATATAAAAGCAAATAGTGTGTTTGCATGAATGTACGTGTTTTTGTGAGTATGCGTGTGCAAACAAGTGTATGCTAGAAAGTAGTTCTTACACCTACATTCTATTAGACATTTCACCCCTATTCAAACAAATTATTGTTAGGTACGAGATAGTTTGCCTTCAATGCTAAAAAAAAAGGGGGGGGGGGTAAATAGTACTGCGCTCCTGGGGTTTAGCAGGTAAACAAGCTCTTCAAAATATTAAAGATAAGCACATAGATAAAAATCCATATAACTGAAACTCTTCAAAATGAATAACATATGAATCCAATTCAAAAATTCAAAACACAAAGATAAATGCGTTACAATGTATAAATAACACTCTTTTAAAAGGGCATATGTGCAAATATCAGGTCTCAGTGCCACCAATCAAAGTATTGGGAATAAATAAAGTGCATAGGTACTAAAAAGTGCAAAATACACAGTATGTGCAAATAGCAATAAAGGAAAAAATTGTAACATAAAGTGCAAAAATTAATGCTGAGTTTCCCAACAGTATAAAAAAATTCTGTGGTTATTCAAAACCATATAGTGTAAACAATAGTGCTGAGTGTACAAACAATATAGTGGTAAATCTCCAAATATGTTTCCTTAAAGAGTGAAGTCCATAATTGTTGCGTTACAATCCTCCACCTTTAATTCAGGGATCAGGGGTGCTCTTCAGTGACAACACCTAACTGTGTACTAACTGCTCACCTCCAGCTGTATTTAGCAAAACATATGGATATTGTAGATAAACTAGCTTATAATCTTCCTGTGTATCCTCTCTAACTATGATTTAGCAAAGCATGTGGATATTGCAGGGGGGCTGGCTT
Organism: Pelophylax lessonae; assembly: GCF_965119305.1. Classification (NCBI taxonomy): domain Eukaryota; kingdom Metazoa; phylum Chordata; class Amphibia; order Anura; family Ranidae; genus Pelophylax; species Pelophylax lessonae. The sequence goes on from NC_138768.1 coordinate 415,496,795, forward strand.
CTCCTCTATGTGCTCTGTTTAATGAAAATAGGGAACCACTCGATTTTCACTATACCATAGATACGCGATCCTTATGGCTCAGATTTGGAAATAAAAAGAGTCATCATGGTGCAGTATATCCCAGATTTTATTATTAAATAAATATAACCACTTACAATTCAGTATGAATAAAACAGTGAACAAGCGATCCGTGGAACACTCCGTCCATGTCCCAATACGTCACGTCCGGTTTCCAGGTAAACGCCCTATGCGTTACGTCACGAATCACGTGACTTTATCAGAGGATCAGAGTATATTATTTTGAAAAAGTTTAGTTCTACATTTAAAAAAATGTTTTTTGTCCATATTTGTAAGCATGCATGTTTATGCAGGAATCTGGTAAAAAAAAGTCACATTACAAAAAGACATGACCACTCGCTAATATCTATGGGTATCTTTACATCTGGAGAGTTTGTTGGGGCTATAATATATACATGTTTTAATTACATTTTGCTAAATACACAATATAATAAAATGTAAAAGCAAATAGTGTCCTTGGATGAATGTACGCGTTTTTGTGAGTATGCGTGTGCAAACAAATGTATGTAAGTAGTTCTTACACCTACATTCTATTACATATTTCATCCCTATTCAAACAAATTATTGCTAGGTAAGAGCTAGTTTGCCTTCAATGCTGCTATCTTATTGTAATATTCAGAATGCATTCACTGCCTGTATCAGTGTCAGTGTCCAGTCACCTGTCTCACATGGCACAGTTTGCTTTATTTTGTAGAAAATTGCATTACAATATACATGCCAGCAAAGATTGTAGTTCTCTGAGGCTTTTTCTGACAAGCTATGAATCGACTGATGAAATAACTGAAATCTCATCTAAAGTGACAAATTAGAGAAGACAGTTGGAGAGAGATTTCCCTTGTCTGTGAAGTGGTACAATCATAAAGAAATTCAGCTTCCAGACAAAAAATGCTTACCGTCTTGCAGGACCAACAACTGTAAATTTGTAGAGATCTAAAACCTTGTCAAAATGTTATCTTTTATTTATATTTTCCCATTGTTTTCTATAGCACTTTACAACAGTGTTTATACTAAACATTCACTGTATCTATATTGTTAACAATACCAAACACAACAAGGTAAAAACGTGTAAGAGTCCTGTCTTTTACTGTACCTATATTGTTAACAATACCAAACACAAGAAAATAAAAACGCGTAAGTGTCCTGTCTTTTACTGTACCTATATTGTTAACAATGCCAAACACAACAAGGTAAAACGCGTAAGAGTTATGTCCTTTACAGTTTATAATATAGTATATATTAACCCCTTTACAACCACCTATATACAGTATGTGTTGTCAATGAAGAAGGCTTTCTCCTTGGGTACCCCATATATTTGTAACTGTGTTTGTGCTGGAAGCAAGTTTGTTCATGCTCTCAGCACCAAGACCCAGCTGTCCACAACAGTTCCGGGACTCGTACTAAGCAATAACAGTGACCACTACTGTTAATGCCTGCCCCAGTGCTGTTTCTCCTCTGTTAGAAGGAAAAAATACTTGGTTTCTTTTTTCCTTGCTAGTGAAGAAGCATGTGAAAAAATGGCTGTTGAAAAATAAATAAATGCGTAATAAATAGATCAGGGCTTGATCTAGTTTAGTGAGTGTTGGTGTCAGTATTAGAGACAGTGGGCTCCATTCACAAAGCAGTAACTTACCACATCTGAGTATGCTGTAGGATACCGCACAGCGTTTTTTTTAAAAATGTTGGCATTCACTAAAAAAAACTACTAAAATTCTGCATGTGCTATTTTATGAAGTCACACAGTATTTCAGCAGTGAAAGCCTGTGGTATGTTACCGCAAGTAGCCGGTGTCCTTAACAAAGACTGTAAACAACATGGTTGTAAATGACCGGGCAAATAATTGGCAGCAATGAAACATTAAGAAAACAAATGGTGTGGGGTTCCCCCCAATCCATACCAGGCCCCTGGGGTCTGGTATGGACTTTCAGGGAAATCCCTACACCAAAATAAAAATAAAAAAATGGACCTGGGCCCCCCCCCCCCCCCCAAAAAAAAATACATACTATACCCTTATTCAAGCATGCAGTCTGGAAGTTCAGGAAAGGGTGGACTAGCAAGCGCCCCCCCTTCCCTTCCTAAATCATACCAACATGTCCTCAACATGTGGACCCGAAAAAAAAAGCTCCGCTCCCAATGAAGGTTCCCAACGTAGGCTCCTGACTTCTTTTTGGGTCCCCCCACGGGCAGCCCTGGCTCCTCCTCCCTGCTGAATGCCCCCAATAGCTATGGAGGCACTCGAGCAGGCTTGCTCCTGAGCCACACTCCTGTGAATGGACATTGTCTGTTCACACACAAAGTGTGGTCCAGCCCCCACCCCCGCTCTCTCCTATTTGCTCACTGGCTGTGACTGACAGCAGCAGGAATAAATGACTCCTACTGCTGTGCGAGCTAATTTAGAGAGAGAGACTTGGGAAAATGTATTAATGACAAAATGCTAATAAAATTAAAAGATAAAAAATTAGGTAAAGTATAATTTTTTACACCTCCCAATAATGATTTTTATATCAATGCTTTCTCTCTATTAAAAATAATACCACCACCATACAGCCCAAGTCCCGATAAGCCATCTAAGCGGCTTTCACAATCCAAAGACTACCTCATTGGACGCTGGGGGGAGTCACCACCCACATTAGCTCCACCCAAGTCACCTATAAATTACATCCATCCACACCTGCCCCTCCTATTGGTTTGATAAAGGGGGAGAGCCCTGAAACGGAAACTATGCCCCCTCTATGTACCCACGTCACCCTCGTGGAGACCTGAACCTAGCCAGCCATCCCCGAGCAGCTGACAGGTCAGGGACGCTTATACACTGCAAGGTAGTCAGCACTCCTGCCTGACTTAGATAGCAATCTGGCACGCTGCTCCATCTGGCTACCTGACACGTTCCCAGCTACAGCGCCAGAGTATACCACCAATCTATCCCAGCCTCAATCCTCTGGGCAGCCTGGCATTTATCACCGTAGCCACGGTTATCCTCTGCTCTGCCTGACACACAGCTGCTGTCATATTTCATCTGCTGATATGTTCACACAGCCACCTTCAGCCGCTGACATCCATCCGAACAGCCGGACTCCCATTTGCCTTCACAATCTCATTGCATTAACTGTCCTCAAAAGAGCCTGATGGAGACTTTTTCCCTTACAATAGTGAGTTTTTACCTTTACTTTTATCTCTTATATACATTCATTTTTACTCATTTTCTCATGTGTCTTTATTATATTTTAATTATTTTTACCCCCCAGTATGTTGGCGCCCTCTCCCTCCATTTGTAAGTATAAGGGGGGGCTGAGGGTGGATCTGCACCCAGAATGCATTAAGGCAAAAAAAAAAACCTTCTGCATGTAGAATCACTTGAACATTTACCACCAAATTAAAGCTCAATCTATCCTGAACAAAAAGAAATGATAAAACAGCTGGATACACTTAGTAGTTACAATGATATGTACAGTTTTACTAACACTTGTAAAAATTGTTTTGGGCATTACGATTTTGGTCTTGGTCATGAAGGGACTAATATGTATATAAAGAAAAAGATAGAGAGAGAAGGCATATACAGTTTGTGAAGTACAACTCTAAGGAAACCTCACAAATAGTTTGTCATCCATTTATGTGATTCACACAGCTTAGCCACATCACAAAGCCGGGAAGTTCACTTTAGTACTGCCTAGTTCCGCCTTACAGTTTCCTGGCTAACTCTCTTCTTACTGGACATAGGAGATGATTCTGCTTTACAGTCCAGGGCAGCCTTACCTAACCAGAGGTCCATGAAACCCTAGGGTGCCTCCAGAAGTAGTTAAGGATTCCTTGAGCAGTCAGCTGTGGTAGATTGATCTCTCGCTCAATGGGGAGCCAGTGGCATTGAACCAGTTGAGCTTCTCCTCTCATTTCTCAAATAAGTAGCTGCTGACTTAAATGCTCATCTTGGCTGTCTGTAAGAGTATTCTTGCCACTGACCCCCAATGTGGCTTGGCTAATACACTGTGAGCTATAGGAACACTCATATTTTCCAGGGGTTCCTGAGACACGGGCATTCTAAAAAGCTTGTAAATGACTAACCTAGGGAGGAGGTTGGAGAGGCATAATACAGGAAGCTGCAGGGAGTAGAGGTGTCAATTGCATGGCTATGCAAGGCAGTGTGCCAGATGTGTGTAAATCACAGGACTGGCTAAACAGAATTACAACATGTTTAGGTATGACTATCTGCATAAATGCATCTCAAATGTGTATCTTGCCATTTGCCTGCAGTTCCTGTGGAAGACCTGACCACAAATAACATAGTATAGACCTCTAAATAAATCAGAAAGGTCATTAGCCAAGCATGAACCTCATGAAAATGCCAAGCAACTGCTTTATTCCTGACTAGACATTAAGCCCGGTAAATTAACAGGTGCTAGAACATATGTAGCGTCCTTGTTGCCCTAGCAACATCGGGGACACGCGCAGAGCTGACCGAACGGCTCTCGCGTGCGAGCGCGCACCCGCCGCGTGCCCGCGCACACCTGCCGCTTCAATATTTCCGCCCGGCCGCCCGAAGTCTCTGCGCTCCAAGTCCCAACGGCTGTTCGTGGGGCACATGCGCAGTAGCGCAATCCCACGGACACAGGGACTGGACGCAGAAACACTTGTACTTTATATAGTAAGATTCAAATTGGGGGGGTCTCCATGGTGATGGTGAGGTGAAGTTGTGTTGGGCCGCTCACCTGTGTGATGATATGACAGGAGGAAGGGGGAGGGGATGTCGCTCACCTGTACAGTAGCGGTGTACAGCCCTGTATCCGGGTGGCGGCGGGCCCTCTCTGGGTGGTGATATCCGCCCTCCTCGCCCAAGCTCCTCTGCGCTCCCCTGCCGCTCACATCCCAGCTGCCTGACTCGTTTTTGTCTGTCTCCCGGCCACCATGTTGACACTCAGCACCGCACACCTTCCACCCCCCCCCCCCCCACCTCAATACTCTCTCTCTCTCACACACACACACAGACTGGCCGAACGGCCCCACCGCGCAACACCGCCGGCTTCTCCCCAGGGAGTGAGGCGCCGGGACTACATCTCCCAGAGAGCAGCGTGGGCAGACTGGGCGGGGCATTACGGGGGGAGGCGGGGCTCAGCTCATGCCCTAACACAGGGCTTCCCAAACTTTTTTGGGCCGAGACCCACTTACAAATTTTTTTCTGGACCCACTTGCTTGTAATTGAATATTGTAAAGCACTACAGAATTTATTGGTGCTATATAAATGCAAATAATAATAATAATATTGCAAATTTTAAAGGGAGAAAGGGAGGGGGATGTTCAATTAAAAATACCAATTTACTACTTTTCAATTTATTATTGAATACACTTAATTAATATACAACTAAATATGTGTTGTTAAGAAACAACATTGTTAAGAAACAACAGGAGCTTACCTGTTTATGTCTTTGCAGACGACTTGACTCAGCAGGAATACTTATGGTTAATCAAAAAAATGGTACAGGCATGTCACAGTTCACGGTACAGGAGATGGTATAGGCGTGGCACAGGTCATGCTAAGGGCATGGCACGGGGCATGGCACGGGTCATGGCACAGGTGATGGTACAGGCATGGCACAGGCATGGCACAGATGATGGTATAGACATGTCACAGGTCATGGTACAGGCATGTCACAGGTCATGGTACAGGAGATGGTATAGGCATGGCACAGGTCATGGTACAGGCATGGCACAGGTCATGGTACAGGCATGGCACAGGTCATGGTACAGGCAAGGTACAGGCATGTCACAGGTCATGGTACAAGAGATGGTACAGGCATGGCACAGGTCATGGTAAGGGCATGGCACAGGCCATGGCACAGGTGATGGTACAGGCATGGCACAAGATGATGGTATAGGCATGGCACAGGTGATGATATAGACATGGCACAGGTCATGGTACAGGAGATGGTATAAGCATGGCACAGGTCATGGTACAGGCATGTCACAGGTCATGGTACAGGCATGTCACAGGTCATGGTACAGGAGATGGCATAAGCATGGCACAGGTCATGGTAAGGGCATGGCACAGTTCATGGCATAGGTCATGGTACAGGCATGGCACAGATGATGGTACAGGCATGGCACAGGTGATGGTACAAGCATGGCACAGGTCATGGTACAGGCATGTCACAGGTCATGGTACAGGAGATGGTATAGGCATGGCACAGGTCATGGTAAGGGCATGGCACAGGCCATGGCACAGGTGATGGTACAGGTATGGCTCAGGCATGGCACAGGTGATGGTACAGGCATGTCACAGGTCATGGTACAGGCATGTCACAGGTCATGGTACAGGAGATGGTATAGGCATGGCACAGGTCATGGTAAGGGTATGGCACAGATGATGGTATAGGCATGGCACAGGTCATCGTAAGGGCATGGCACAGGTCATGGCACAGGTGATAGTACAGGCATGTCACAGGTAAAGGTACAGGAGATGGTATAGGCATGGCACAGGTCATGTTAAGGGAATGGCACAGGTGATGGCACAGGCATGTCACAGGTCATGGTACAGGCATGTCACAGGCATGGCACAAGATGATGGTATAGGCATGGCACAGGTGATGGTATAGACATGGCACAGGTCATGGTACAGGAGATGGTATAAGCATGGCACAGGTCATGGTACAGGCATGTCACAGGTCATGGTACAGGCATGTCACAGGTCATGGTACAGGAGATAGCATAAGCATGGCACAGGTCATGGTACAGGCATGTCACAGATGATGGTACAGGCATGGCACAGGTGATGGTACAGGAATGGCACAGGTCATGGTACAGGCATGTCAAAGGTCATGGTACAATAGATGGTATAGGCATGACACAGGTCATGGTAAGGGCATGGCACAGGCCATAGCAAAGGTGATGGTACAGGCATGGCACAGAATATGGTATAGGCATGGCACAGGTCATGGTACAGGCATGTCACAGGTCATGGTACAGGAGATGGTATAGGCATGGCACAGGTCATGGTAAGGGCATGGCACAGATGATGGTATAGGCATGGCACAGGTCATCGTAAGGGCATGGCACAGGTCATGGTACAGGCATGTCACAGGTAATGGTACAGGAGGTGGTATAGGCATGGCACAGGTCATGTTAAGGGAATGGCACAGGTGATGGCACAGGCATGTCACAGGTCATGGTACAGTCATGGTACAGGCATGTCACAGGTCATGGTACAGGAGATGGTATAGGCATGGCACAGTAGGTGGGATGCCAACACCCCCCCCCCCCCATAGCCATCAATACGTCCGGCGCCCCTAGTGGGCTTTTAAATCATATATTTTTTTTTCATACTGCTGATCTGACTGCTCTAATGCCGGCGACTGCCGGCGACCCACTCAGATGTGACTCTTTATATATGGTTGCTCGAGTGGTTTAATGTCATGATCACAGGTCGATTTCTCATAAACCATTAAAAGAAGTCAGCCTGTATGTAAATGCTGACATACTTACCTACTCTATTTAATTGCAGGGGTGAAAAGTTCAGTTAATTTTAAAAGTTACATCTAGACCAGGACTTCCCAAACTGTGGGTCGCGACCCACAGTTTGGGAAGTCCTATTTTAAGGCATATATCATTTGTGTATTCTAATATATATTTATACAGATTTATATCCCATCTAGAAACAGTTTTTTTTTATATACTTTATTTTTCTGTAAAATATATCAAAACAAATACTTAATCTGAGTACATTATACCCTGTACTTCTATACGCCGCATAACAATACAGTCCAATCATAAAACACAAATGTCAGTAATGAGATGCCTCCTACTCTCTCTCTCTCTCTACTTATCTGCTATGTAACCCCGATGGTGTACACAGAGCCTACGTGTGCTGCTGAGTACTGTCTGATTGGTAGATGGGAGTGGTTTATGCAAATTACCCACAGAACTGCAGAGCTGATCACATGCTGAAGTGCCATGCTGTATTTATTATTTTCTAATATATATATATATATTGTGCAGAATGAAATGTAAAGTCTTTAATATATATGTGCATTATGAAGTACAATGAATACAACATTTAAATGGCTTTTATTGTTGATGACAGAATTCATCACCGTAATGTGAAAAGGCAGTTGTTATGGGCTTGCAGCAGTGACTGCCAGCAACTCACTCAGATGCGGCTCGCGACCCACCAGTGGATCGCGACCCACAGTTTTGGAAGTTCTGCCCTAACAGACTGAAGTAGGGCAGGGCGAAGGTGCCTGTCGCCCAGCCGCCCGAAGTCTCTGCGCTCCAAATCCCAACAGCTGTTCATGGGGCACATGCGCAGTAGCGCAATACCACGGACACAGGGACTGGACGCAGAGACACTTGGACTTTATTATACAGGATTGCAGAAATTTAACTGCTATAGCTATACTGGATCTTTTACCATCCTAACTTCAGATCTGAGGACAGTGGCAGTCCATTAGTTCACTGTTTATTCTACTGTATATATTACAGTACAAAAAGCATCAACTCATTTGGACTTTTCACATGTTTTCACCCAGCCTCTATTGGTGCTTATTTAGAACTTGTGCAAGATTTGTTTTAACAGCTATTACTCCTTAAAATGTTGAAGTATTTGACTTGCACGCAGCTGGATTCCATTCAACTAGTTTTGTGACTTTTCAATTTTTCTATTTCTAAATATAATTTTAAGATATAAGGTTTTTTTTTTTTCATTTTCATGTTATGTACTATCTTTTGTAGACACAGTCACAATTCATCCCACTTCTGCTACAAAGTGACAATATATGGCAAAAAATCCAGGAGACATACAAGTGTATTTCTTTACATTGCTTCATTTTACTCTGTAATCAGTATGTGCTTCTCCATAGTTTCAATGAGAAGAAAGGAAGCATATAAACCTATGTAGCCAAATCCAAACAAAATTCCAAAGTGTTATTGCACTCCTAATAGATTGCTATAGTGTGTACCACCACTGACTAACAAGTCAACTACCAAAACCCAAAGTGCATCTGTGCCTAAGCAATGCATATTCATTTATTTACATATTCCTAAGAAATAGTAAAAAAGATTTGAAACAAGCCACCTCTGACTTCCCAACCTGCTTGTAAAGAAAAGTGATTCCTAATCAAAGATCCTCAGAGATCACAACAAAGACTCCAAAACAGGGTTTTAGTTGGAGTAAAAAGAGAAGTATGGGCTGTTTTTTTTTTTGCAGAATCATACTTACCTAGGCAGTCCCCCACTGGCTCAAAGACTGAGAACCATGCAATCGAACACCGCTGATCGCTCATTTCTCAGGGATCCCTGAGCAGATGGCTGTGACTGAAAGGCTGAGCCGGGTGCCGGTCCAGGAATGTGGGTGGATCCAAACTTCATTGTTGTGATCTTTCCTGAGCCTGGATCGCCTCTGTGATATCAGCTGACAGAGAGCTTCAGCCCACTGTCTGCTGAAAATGGGTCACAGGAGTTTTAATGTACTCCTCCTTTAGGAAACATTTGCTGCTTGTTACATTTGAAGGCTAGCAGCCTTCCAAGCTTCTGTTTTAATAGAAAGAAATAGGAAATGGGCTCAGATTCCAATGCCTCTGTTGTGAACTTTGAAGACGTATTTCTCTACAATGCTGATAGCTAGGGAGGTGAATAGGCCATGTTGTTCTTTTACTGCTTGCTCAAAATATTTAAATGCTTTAGTGTGCATGGTCTGGGCACAGGTTCACTTTAAAGTAAGCCAAGCACCAACAGGGGGGCTCAGGAGGCAAGAGAAGGTGAAGCCAAAGCATTTTATAGCAGACAGGCATTTTGACATGTGGTTTTCATTGAGTGTAACATCTTTTTACCCATCTGTTCATCATATGCCCAATTTGAAATGCCTAGATTTGCAATGATTTTTAATTCAGCTGTCAGTAATTTAAGTCAAATTCCTGCAACCACTATCACAGACACTGAAAACAGGTCTATTGACTCTAGTTTGCTAGGTTTATTTGAAGTTCCTTAACTATCTGCATGCAGATATTACTATACCTGCCAGCTACTCTAGTGACACTGAAACAGACAGTTTATCAGTCAGCATCGGCAGCCAGGTGCATACTCTAACTAAATGTACGCATGCAGCCTGGCCAGATACACATGCTTTTCAAGTTTGTTTAGCAGGTTTTGTTCGAATGTCTATCCTGCACTATACTGTTCTACATTCTGTTCATTGTGTTAGATATATTGTCATGTCATGTCCTCACTACATATATGTTTTTCCCTTTTTGGTTTTTAGATATACAGACTAGGGATGATCGAACGGTTCGGGTTGACCATCGGTTCGGCCCGAACATTGGGTGTTCGAGGTTCAGGCGAATTTAGAACTTTTTGCCCAAAAAGTTCGGAATTCGGCAACCAGAACCGACCAAAATGCAATGGGACAGGAAATGGGCTTTAAAAGCCCGTGATTGGACCAGAACCATCAGTAAAAGCCAATTGAGGGGGCAGGAGAATGCTAGGAATGTGATTGGAGTGACTAGGGGGTCCATAGTCCAATCATTAGTGAATACGTCCCCCCAGTATATAAGATAGCCCCCGCCCAAAATTCCTAGCATTCTTATACGGGACATGGAAGAAAGTGGAATGCTGTTCTGTTCTAATGTGTTACAAAGTGTCATTTAGCTATTTTTAGTGTGAGGAAAGGGATATCTAGTGTAGTTAGAGTGCTCCTTTTACACTTTAGTTAGCTTCAAAAATTTAGTTTCTGTAGGGAAAGTGTTAAGTGTAAGGGGACCGTAGTGTAGTGTAGGGTTAACTGACAGTGACTGCTATGGAAGGGTGACAAAACCCTTCCATAGCAGGGTGACCGCTATAGAGAAATGATCATTTCTCTGAGTTGCATCGGCACAGGCATATGGCTTCTCACCAACCAAGCATTTTTTATGCTGCAGGGGTTGCCACTGCCAGTGCTTTTTTGAGGACATATTTGATGTCAGACATGACATCTGAACATGTGTATAGGGGGTATATATACACATATATGTCTGTATATATACCCCTAGACATATATAGGTGTGATAGTAGCAGAAATATATGCTTGCGCTAATGAAATCATTTAAAGTAATATATTTCTGCTACTATCACACCTATATATGGCTAGGTGTCTATATACATATAAGTATGTGTGTATATATACCACTATACACAAGTTCAGATGTTTTGCCTGCCTCAAAAGAACCCAAGAAAATGCCAAAAAAACGCTAGCGTCCAAAAAAAAAAATGCCCAGGTGTGTTTTTGCTGGCATTTTTTGGGGGTTTTTGGAGGCAGGCAAAACATCAGAACTTGTGCACAGTACCACTATACACAAGTTCAGATGTTTTTCCTGACTGCAAAGAACCCAAAAAAATGCCTGCTATTAAACCGGCAAGGTGTGAAAACCCAGAAGCCATACTCCTGTGCTGAAAGTGTTCTAATACAAACAATCTTTTTTTTTTTTTTTTATGGTTCTGGACATGCTACAGAGCTGAAACTTCACATGTACACCTTTTAGACCCCCCAGATACGAAATCCAAAGTAAAAATTCAAAAATCTCTCTCTTTTTTTTTATTTTTTCAATAAACTTCACATGTACACTTTTTAGACCCCCCAGATACGAATCCAAAGTAAACATCCAAAAATCTCTCTTTTTTTTTTTTTTTTAATTTTTTCAATAATTTTTATACTTTTTATATTGTCATATAAAAAATGACAATTTTTAAGAACTTTTTTTTGTGTGATTTTGTGTCTGGGGGGTCTAAAAGGTGTACCTGTGAAGTTTCAGCTCTGTAGCATGTCCAGAACCAGAAAAAAAAGATCATATAGGTGTAAAAGGAGGGTCCCACATCCCTGTTCTACTGAAAAATTATCTTTTTTTTTCATGGTTCTGGACATGCTACAGAGCTGAAATCAAAAAATCTCTTTTTTTTTTTTTAATTTTTTCAATAATTGGCTTTTTTATCAAAAATGACAATTTTTAAGAACTTTTTTTTGTGTGATTAATAGTTAATGGGGCATGACCCAGAACCCTAGGCACTTTTTAGGGGCATTTATTGGGTTTTAGGGCTAAAAAATTGTGTTTTTTGATTATCGAAGTTCGGGTCCCATTGATTTCAATGGGGTTCTGAAATCCGGGCCGAACTTTCGGGAAGTTCGGATGTTCTGGCCGAACCAAACTTTTCAAAAGTTCGATTATCCTTAATACAGACACATTTATAAAGCAGTGAATGTGATTGGTCCCTCGATTTATGTACACATTTATAAAGCATTGAATGTGATGTGATGAATCTTCCTGGTACATTTCTTTACAGTGGTTGATTAAACTGCAGTGAATGTTAAATGCACTGCTTTAGAATTTACCCCATAGCTTTCTGTTTTGGTTGATGAATTATTCATCCCTGTGCATTCATCCTCCCTTATAAAAAGAGAAGACAGGTTGAAGTGTTTCTAAACCCAGGACCCTGCATTCACTATATCTGGTCTCCCACAGTACACAGGACATGGGCATGCAATTATTTTAGTAAATAAAAACTGCTAAATATCTTTTTTCATCAGCAATATATAGCAGTCATTTGACTTCTATTGGTGTCTAGTTAAAGCTTGTAGGAGTTTTAATTATACTCTGAATGTCCTTTGAGGCTGCAGGACCCCTGACCCTTTGTCTGGATAGGGCTGATTGGCTCTGTGCTGATCACATGCTCCCAAGGAAAAAAAACAAAACTCTTTAGCAATACACACCAGCATGTGCAGAGTGACTCCAAAGGCTCTGTCTTATCAGGAGATGGATTGGGACAGTGGAAGAAGGTGAGGATCAGAGAAGACAGGATCAAACAGCCTTTTTACACAATGCAAAAGATTAACCCCTTAGGTTCCACAGTGAGTATAACAAGCATGCTTTACTGAAATACAGACTGATTTAACTGTAGTGGTTTAAATAACACTATAAATGCATGGCAGGCTACATTGGTATTGAGGTACAATGATGAACTAGCGCCTGCTTTTGTATTATGACTTTTTTTTTCTTTACAAAGAAATACCCCCCCAAAAAAACAAAATTGCTGCAATGTAAAGTAGGGAGTGTACAGCTTGTAGAACAGTGTAAATTTGCTGCCCCCTCAAAATAACTCAACACACAGCTATTAATGTCTAAACCACTGGCAATAAAAGTGAGTACACCCCTAAGTGAAATGTCCAAATTGGGCCCAAAGTGTCAATATTATTTTCCAGCACTGCCCTAACCCTCTTGTGCACAGAGTTCATCAGAGCTTCACAGCTTGCCACTGGAGTCCTATTCCACTCCTTCATGATGACATCACGGTGCTGATGGATGTTAGAGACCTTGTGCTCCTCCACCTTCCATTTGAGGATGCCCCACAGATGCTCAATAGAGTTTAGGTCTGGAGACATGCTTGGCCCGTCCATCATCTTTACCCTCAGCTTCTTTAGCAAGGCAGTGGTCGTCTTGGAGGTGTGTTTGGGGTCGTTATCATGTTTGAATACTGCCCTGTGGCCCAGTATCTGAAGGGAGGGAATCATGCTCTGATTCAGTACCGTATGTCACATTATATGTTGGCAATCATGGTTCCCTCAATGAACCGTAGCTCCCCAGTGCCGGGAGAGCTCATGCAGCCCCAGACAATGACACTCCCACCACCATGCTTGACTGTATGAAAGACACACTTGTCTTTATGTTCCTCACCTGGTTTCTGTCACACACGCTTGAACCCATCTGAACCAAATAAATCAAATCTTGGTCTCATTAGACCACAGGACATGGTTCCAGTAATCCATGTCCTTAGTCTGCTTGTCTTCAGCAAACTGTTTGCAGGCTTTTTTGTGCATCATCTTTAGAAGAGGCTTCCTTCTGGGACAACAGCCATGCAGACCAATTTGAGAGTGCAGCGTTTGATCTGATCACTGACAGGCTGACCTCCCACCTCTTCAACTTCTGCAACAATGCTAGCGGCACTCATCTATTTCCCAAAGACAACCTCTGGATATGACGCTGAGCAGGTGCACTCAACTTCTTTGGTCGACCATGGCGAGGCCTATTCTGAGTTGAACCTGTCCTGTTAAATGGCTGTATGGTCTTGGCCACCATGCTGCAGCTCAGTTTCAGGGTCTTGACAAACTTCTTATAGCCTACCAGTAATGGCAAACCTTGGCACCCCAGATGTTTTGGAACTACATTTACCATGATGCTCAACTACACTGTAGAGTGCATGAGCATCATGGGAAATGTAGTTCCAAAACATCTGGGGTGCCAAGGTTTGCCATCACTGGCCTAGGCCATCTTTATGTAGAGCAACAATTCTTTTCAGATCCTTAGAGAGTTCTTTGCCATGAGGTGCCATGTTGAACTTCCAGTGATCAGTATGAGAGAGTGAGAGCGATAAACCCAAATTTAACACACCTGCTCCCCATTCACACCTGAGATATTGTAACATGAACGAGTCACATGACACCGGGGAGGGAAAATGGCTAATTGGGCCCAATTTGGACATTTCACTTAGGGGTGTAATCACTGTTGTTGCCAGCGGTTTAGACATTAATGGCTGTGTGTTGAGTTATTTTGAGGGGACATAAAATTTACACTGTTATACAAGCTTTACACTCACTTCTTTACATTGTAGCAAAGTGTAATTTCTTCAGTGTTGTCTCATGAAAAGATATCAGAAATTTTTACACTTTTGTGAGATACTGTATCTATATACATTTGTGTGTGTATATATATATAATATATATATATATATACACACACGCACTATATACAGTAGATTAAATATATAGATAAGATACTGGTTTCGGGTTGACTTTTGATTACATCTAGCATTTGTTTTTTAATTTGCTTATTGTTAATATGCATATCAAATTAAATTTGGGTTTACATGTACTGTAGTTACAAATATGTTACCATAAGGATAAACAGTTACTTACATGCCAATATAATCGTTATTTTAAAGGACAAGAACACGTTAAAATGTTTTCAAAATGAGATTGTTGCAAGCAGGTGTGGTGTCATTTTGGAAAGTTATAAGGTAAAATCCTGTTTTATGTCCATGACAGAGAGATCTGACCTCTAACCTAGAAGGGAGAGAAAGAAAAAGAACTATCAATGGTAATTCCCCATCAGACACATTAACTGGGATGAATTGGGTCCCCATGAGTCCACTGAGTGGACTTGCATTGATCGCCAGTTCTGAAATCCATGAATAAATTTAGGACTAATTGATTTTTCGTTGCAAATAAATCTCTAATTCAGACTGCTGGCAGAACATGTTAAAAAGAGAAAGTGTCTTTCAATGTACTGAAAAAATTGGTGAAGAGGGTCACAGTGGAGATTTTTCACTAGCTTTTGCATAGTGACTGATATTACTGTGACTGATCAAAATATCATAGTGGAAAAAGATATCATGCAAGCCTCTCTGCTTATGTCATGTTTTGATTAACTGATTGATTTATTATTGAAGACTTTTTTTTACTTTGAATAAAAAAGTGGAGAACTCTTCAATGGAACAGTAACACTGATAAATGCAGACATGTAGTGAAGGCAGAAGGAAAGCACCCGACCTTGTTCAAGAATAGAATCCTTTGTCAAAAAATAATTCATGAAAGAAAAATGGTGGCCTTTATTTCTTATTGCTCCTTCTGAAATGTTAGTTGCCTGAGTGTCATGTTGATCTAGTCTTTTCTATATGTCCCCAATCTTGAACAAGTATGTATACTGTATAAGGGACTTTTTCCAACTTTCCTAATCTACAGTGGGAATAATTTACTAAAGATAAATAGGTTGTTAACTATATAAGTAAATGGGCACCTTCCAAAATGCATTTTTCCTTAGCCTAGTGAATGTAGGGAAACTGTGCTGACTTCCGTCATCCAATCACTTCTGTTATTTTCATTGCATGTTATTGAGTAAAGTGAATTTTCACCACATTCACAATGCTAAGAAAGGGAGCTTTTTAGCTAGGTTGTTTGCCTTACCTGACAGTGATGGGCTCACATGTTGTGGCTGCAGTTTGTAGTGTCATGGCTGTCAT
Organism: Pelophylax lessonae; assembly: GCF_965119305.1. Lineage (NCBI taxonomy): Eukaryota > Metazoa > Chordata > Amphibia > Anura > Ranidae > Pelophylax > Pelophylax lessonae. Next base: position 415,512,890 of record NC_138768.1, read on the forward strand.
GTCCATGTATTCATTCACCTAACTTGCCCCTTTTTGCTAAAGGGACAGGCAACTCCTTGTTCTGGGTCACACAACATCCTCTGCATGACTTGCCATTTCCTCTGTGCTGCATCACCAATGTGGGAGTGCAAATGTGATAAAAATACATTCTCTTCCAGCATGCTGATCTCTCTTTTATTTGTTCTGCCTATATGTCTGTCAGATTGAATTACTGTTTAACTCTTACCTGCAGAACATGAGAATGAGAGACCCAGGATTGCAGGATATTTAGTTTTTATGCACAGAAAGTGTTAGTTCTCAGACTACAGACAGAGGTCATGCATTCATCTTTGCAGCGCAGAGCTGCATGACTCATTTTTGAACACAGACAGAGATTTGTGGCACAGGAATGTTCTGTTTACCATGATCATTAAAAGTGAAAGTAAAAGAAAATCCCAAATGTTGGGTTGTCCCCAGAAAAGTAATAGAGGGGAAATCTTCCATTGGGCACACTAGTGGGGGTCCCCAAGGAACTCCCTTAATTTGCAGGGATTTCCTCTCACTTCCTGTTTGGTTATCGGAAAAGAAGTGAAGGGAAATATCGGCAATGGGACGCAGATGGCAAAAGAAAATCTGACAGGGGTTGCAACCCTCCCTTACGCTTTCCAAACGGAAACAAAAAGCTTTGCCTATAATTCTACTTTAGGTCTAAGGTTAGAGAAATAAGCTCTAATACTTACCGCACCACTTGTTTAAAGCACCTCAAAGCCTCTTCTCTAAGGTGCTCTTGCCATCACATACAATGTAGGGCCAAATACCATGCATTTTATGTGAGGACGACAAGGATCCACCCACAACTTGGAGTATCGGAAAGAAGCAGTGAGTGTCTGAAGCCTACTGGAGCCAGGAACAAGCTAGATAGTGTTACAGCTTATTCCTCTACCCATAGATTTAACAAGTATGTACCCTTTCAGTGCAGGGGGTCCCACTGTAATTGTGTTTTTTTTTTGTGTAATTTCTGGAGATTAACTTTTATTTTACTTTCACTTCCCATAGTAAGCCAAGCAGTTCAGCAGAAGAACTATGGCTGGTGACAATGCTCCAGTGTGATTTCACTAAAGAAAAAACAGTGTTGTAACCCTGTTAGAGGAAATTTGAAAAAACTGATCTATGTGCAAGATCAACAGGTAATAAAACTATATTACAGGAAGGACGAAAAAAAAAACAAAAAAAAAAAAAAACTGCTGTTTTAATGATAGTGGCAGACTGCATCATAAATGCCATTTTTAATTTTGCACATAGTTTCATTTATTGATAAAGCAGTTAATGTGACTTTCACCAAACAGTCATTGCCGGTGAATTAATCACTGTCTTTTGCAACACTTGCACCAGGAAATTTTCCCCTACAGAGTATGGAATGCCACATTGTCTGCTTTATAAATTTAACCCTAAGTAAAATTAGATTGATTAATAATAAACTTGATTACTGCTGTGCAGACATTGAAATAAAACCTAAAACCCACTGAATATATATTTTAAAGCATTATATATATATATATATATATATATATATATATATATATATATATATATATACATACACATATATATATAAATAATATATCTTATAACATACACTATGATATGCTACAATATTGTGAAATATTTATTCATTCATATGCTATACTGCCATTCATATTTTTTACATCATATTGTGACATATACATTTCCAGATTTGAATCAGACTTTTTTTAAAGATTTTTTATTCAGTAGTTTATTTATTTTAAAGATGGATTATGTTGATTATACTGTACCACTCGAAAAGAGGTATAGCACTCGTACCAGGCTTTAAGATACAGCACATCATGAAAATAGATGCTTTTGAGGACACAGTGCCACCTAATGGAAACATTATAAAGTGCTCAATATTTCAAACCACAAAATTCCTATAACAGTAAAATAAATAAACTAGGGGGAATGGCATATTTTTAAATTAAACTATGTTCATTCACCAAGGCATGTCTTGTTATTTGAAATGGTGGAATGCGTGATAAAAAAAAAAATCTGAAGAATTGTATGGCAACTCCTGGGATTTCTATTTATTTTCATAACTTGCATAAAAACAAGTTGTGAGAGGAATACAGTATCTCACAAAAGTGAGTACACCCCTCATATTTTCATGTGACGGCACTGAAGAAATGACACTTTGCTACAATGTAAAGTAGTGAGTGTACAGTTTGTAGAACAGTGTAAATTAGCTGTCCCCTCAAAATAACTCAACACACAGCAATTAATGTCTAAACCGCTGGCAACAAAAGTGAGTACATCCCATGTGGAAATGTCCAAACTAGGCCCAAAGTGTCAATATTTTGTGTGGCCACCATTCTAGCACGGCCTTAACCCTCTTGGGCATTCACCCGAGCTTCACAGGTTGCCACTGGAGTCCTCCTCCATGACAACATCACGGAGCTGGTGGATGTTAGAGACCTTGTGCTCCTCCACCTCCCATTTCAGGATGCCCCACAGATGCTCAATAGGGTTTAGGTCTGGAGAAATGCTTGGCCAGTCCATCACCTTTACCCTCAGCTTCTTTAGCAAGGCAGTGGTCGTATTTGGAGGTGTGTTTAGGGTGGTTATCATGTTGAAATACTGCCCTGTGGCCCAGTCTCTGAAGGGAGGGGATCATGCTCTGCTTCAGTATGTCACAGTACATATTGGCATTCATGGTTCCCTCAATAAACTGTAGCTCCCCAGTGACAGCAGCACTCATGCAGCCCCAGACCATGACACTCCCACCACCATGCTTGACTGTAGGCAAGACACACTTGTCTTTGTACTCGTCACCTGGTTGCAGTCACACACGCTTGACACTATCTTGGTCTCATCAGACCACAGGACATGGTTCCAGTAATCCATTTCCTTAGTCTGCTTGACTTCAGCAAACTGTTTGCAGGCTTTCTTGTGCATCATCTTTAGAAGAGGCTTCCTTCTGGGACGACAGCCATGCAGACCAATTTGATGCAGTGTGCGGCGTATGGTCTGAGCACTGACAGGCTGACCTCCCACCCCTTCAACCTCTGCAGCAATGCTGAAAACACTCATACTTCGATTTCCCAAAGACAACCTCTGGATATGATGCTAAGCACGTGCACTCAACTTCTTTGGTTGACTATGGCGAGGCCTGTTCTGAGTGTCCTGTTAATCCACTGTATGATCTTGGCCTCAGTTTCAGGGTCTTGGCAATCTTCTTATAACCTAGGCCATCTTTATGTAGCGCAACAATTCTTTTCTTCAGATCCTCATGGAGTTTTTTGCTATGAGGTGCAATGTTGAGCTTCCAGGGACCAGTATGAGAGAGAGCGATAAAACCCAAATACAACACACCTGCTCCCCAATCACACCTGAGACCTTGTAACACTAACGAGTCACATAACACCAGGGAGGGCAAATGGCTAATTGGGCCCAATTTAGACATTTTCACTTAGGGGTGTACTCACTTTTGTTGCCAGCGGTTTAGACATTAATGGCTGTGTGTTGAGTTATTTTAAGGGGACAGCAAATTTACACTGTTATACAAGCTGTACACTCACTACTTTGTATTGTAGCAATGTGTCATTTCTTCTTTGTTGTCACATGAAAAGATATCATAAAATATTTACAAAATTGTGAGGGATGTACTCACTTTTGTGAGATACTGTATGTAGGCTTCTATTCTTCTGAAGATGCCCCTTGCTTGGTTGTCATGCTGAAGACATGGTCTCAATACTTTCTGAACACAAAACAAGTGTCAGGCTATGGAGTTCTGAGTGTTCTTTCTTTCATTTGGTGCATGCTTGATTTAAAGCTTTCACTTATAAGTTTAAAAAAATATATAAAAAAAAAAAAAAAATCACAGGTCCTACTGAAGAGGATGGGCTTTAAAAAAGTTTTAATCAATTAAGGTTTGGCATATTTAAAAAAACAGCACTCCAAAAATTGTGTATAACAGAGCAGCGGGTGGTGTATAAAGGATGTGCTGAATGGTTTGGGAAGCTCCTAGAAACCCTGTCTGACAAGATAATGGGGCCAAAGTAACTGCTTGAACGGCTTAAAAATTATAATGGGGGGGCGCATACGTGCTATCATGGGAGATGACTGCCTAGACTCCATGCTCTGCACCACTGGACTCTAACAACCCAGCACACTGATTTCAGCCTGGCACGACAGCTCAAGCTCCCAGGACCAAGGACACTGCCAGGCACCCGGGGGCATGCACCACATGCCTAAATATAGGCAGAAGCACCGATCGCAGCCAAAAGCCTCCCCTGCTATGGGAAGAGGCAAGATGGCGCCCAAACCTCCTAAGCCTAATGACTCCACGTGGCTCTCAGCAGGTGGATCAGCCTCCCCGACAGACAGCCTGCAACGGTTCCCCATGGACCTGGTAAACCTGTATGAACTGACCCTGAGACATTGCTTTCTAAATTCTGTTCCATAGTGAGAGATTAAATATCCACAGCCTCCCTCAAGCTTTCCTCAGATCTGATAAGAGCTAGGCCATCGCAGAAATAAACTAGAACAAAGGATGGATTTAGCCACCACAGTTTTGCAGGTCCATGAATATGAGGTGGAAAAGCTCAAAGCTGAGCTTGAAAGCTTACGTGATAAATTGGAGGATGCTGAAATCAGGGCCTGTAGGGATACCCTCCAAATCAGTGGGATCCCAGAGGCCATAACTGATTTGCAAGGCACTGCCACAGGCTTCTTTCAGGAATTAGCACCAGAGATTCCACTTGAGCGCCTGGAATTTGACCGCATTCACAGATCCCTTGCACCTAAACCCAGGGACAGCCCTCCTAGGGATGTCATTATAAAATTTCACTATTACCACACTAAAGAGAAACTTTTTCAAGTGGCTAGAGAACGTCCTGACCTCTCCGTCCAGAACATCTCCCTCAAATTGTTTGCAGATCTTTCCCCGGTCACGATTGCCAAACGGCAGACCTTAAAACCATACTTACAGATCCTGCAAACCCATGGAATCAAGTACAGATGGGAGTTCCCCTTTAAACTTTCCTTTTCCTACAAAGGCCACAAGTTCCAAGCCTCCACACTGCCTTACCTGAGGTCGTCTGCACCCCCCTGGAAATTGTCTCAGACTTCTCGGCAAGGCTCTCAGGCCATCCGCTCTCTTGAAGCCCAATGCTTCCAGGATATCCCTATAGGCTGAGAGACCTAGTTCCCTAGGACTGGGTCATACATCTCTACATGGGCCTGGGCTTCCCCTCAGGCTTCCTACCATTTGTTACCGGTATTGGCGGTGTTAGACCAGACATATTCTGTCTCCTTCCAGTTACCGTGTGGCAGTCCGGTGCCACACTGTTGGTGTTCTTCCTATGTTATTATTAAACTTTAGATGAAAATACATATTGAATTCACATGCATGTTGCAATGGCGCGTGAGGGTTTTCCACCCTAGGCAGCCAAATTTGAGAGATGGTGGCCCTGGATAAGGGTGACCCACATTCGATGCGCTGAATGCATAATGTTTTACTGTTCAATTCATTGTGCCCTTCATTGCTCATTGTGGCTACTGGTCTACTTAAATTCTCTCACTACAAGTGTGAGATAGGTAAATAATTAAAAAAAAAAATATATATATATATATATATATATATATATATATATATATATATATATATAATGAAATAACATAGGAATAAAATAAACCAAAAAAAAAATAATAATAATAGAAATAACCTATTTTCCATCCAGGCTATCTTATTAATGCTTCTGGGACTTACTTCCAGATATATAGCCCTTATTCTTTGTTGTTTTATATAGACTTTGGACCATGATCTGGTTACCCTTGGCCACTATAGGCAACGCATGAGCCAAATTGTTTTATGCTTTTCAGCGTTGCACTATTCCCAATACCACTATTATTACCCTTTCGGTTTGTCAGGTTGTCATTACGGGGTGCCCTGACACAGGATTGGTTCCCCACCATGGGCTCCCCTTGTTTTGGGTGAGTGACCCGGGATGAGTACAACCCAATTTTGCTACAGGAGCTTAATACTTCCTCTTTTATTATGATGTATTATGCTTAGTGTTCAATTTTCTTCTTGTTATTCAAATTGTTTAAGATAGCCGAATAGTTCTGGTGGACCACTGCTCCCCCAATGAGTCGAAACTTGCCCAGGACTATGGTCCTGGCCAACTGCTGACTTTCTTGTGGGCCTTTGACCCACTTACAGATGCATTTTTGCTTTACCAATTTTTCCTTCCCCTGAGTTTTTCTCTGCCTCATACTTTTTCTCTTGGCTCCTCTTCTTCATCCGCTTCTTCCTCCTTTACAATTTTACTCTTTTCTTCCTCCCTTTGAGTCCACAGGGTCTGCTTCTGGAGGCACTACCATTCTTTTATCGTTTTTCCCACCATGACGCTAAACTGGTTGTCTCTAAACATCCAAGGTATGAACTCACCTCAAAAGAGAGTGAAGGTTTTCAAATATCTTAAAAAACAGTAGATAGATATAGCATGCTTACAGGAAACTATTTTTTCTTCTTCTTGTTGTCCTAGGTATTTTGATGCCCACTACCCTCAAGTGTTTTTTGTTAACGGAATGACTAAGCAGAGGGGAGTCCTCATAGCCTTTCACAAATCAGTCTCTTTCAGTTGCACTAAGCAGACTTAAACGGTAGATATCTGCTCCAAGGCATTATTCAGGATACCGAGGTCAGTATAATGACCTATTTTGCCCCAAATCCCAATCTGGGACCTTTCCTGACTCATGTTTGCTCCTGATTGGGCTCTCACCAAAAGGGTACCCTCCTTCTGGCTGGAGATTCAAATGTGGCATTGAACCCTGCCCTAGACAAATACCCCTCGGAACGTGTTGCCACATCACCCGATGCAAAGATATTTTCCTACTCCCTGCATTCTCATGATCTGGTAGACCTCTGGAGGGAATTACACATATGTTTATGTAGCGAAAACATCTTCCCTTAGTATGCTCGGCATCCATTCTTGCTGCCTCATGGTCATACTATGATCCTATTCTGGTAGTCTGCCAGTCTCTACTGTGTAAGCCCCAATACTCCTCCTGGGTCATGAATGATGCGCTTTTATCCCATAAAGAAATTCAGACAGGCCTTTTAAAAGCCCCAACAGAATACTTCTGCCTTAACTCTGCTTCGGTTTCCTCTCCTGTGACTCTATGGGAGGCATATAAAGCAGTACTTAGGGGACGCATCATCAAGCTGGCCACAAAATGCAAAAAAGAACGCCAGCAGTTACAACAGAACAGAAATTAGAATCCCGCCTAGAAACCCTCTCTACCACTTTTAAACAATCTCCTACTTCTGCTAACCATAAACTCTTGAACCAGGCTTGTACAGAACTGGACCTATGCCTTACTGATAAGGCAGCACGCGCTTTGCGCTGGTCCCGCCAGAATTGGTATGCCAGAGCAAACAAAACAACTGTGATGTTGGCCAATAGGTTACGCACTTTTTTTTTTTTTATAAATTTTATTTATTTATGCCAGAGAAACAATAGGGAACATTCCTTGTTTACATTTTACAAATAATTCAATATATTCCTTGTACAATCCAAATGTCATTCATTTATTAATCACACTTAACCGTATCTCTCTTGATCTTGAATTGTGACTTTCTACATTGAAGATAAATTACCTTAATTCCCCCTGTTTCTCTCCTTTTTACCTATTTAATATATCCTATATTAAGAAAGAAGGAAAAATAAATGAGAACGAAAAGGAAGAGAAAAGCAAAAAAAAAAAAAAAAAAAAATTTATCTCCTCCTAACTAGTTCCCAAGCTGCACACAATCCCTCATCTGAGGGCACATCACAACTCCTGCTAAAGGAGTATATATAATCATTTCTGTTGCATATCCCCTGATAGAGTTCCTCTGTTAAACCACTTAATATTTTCTCCACATGAGGAAGGTTCCGCCCAAAAAAGGGAGTTTGTTTGGAGGTGGAGCTCAGGGTAACAAGGAGGGGGGAGAGAGAGTGAGAAGGAAAAAAAAAAAATTAATTCCCCTGATTCTTTTGATTTATCTCCTATTGTGTGTATATGTGCCTTGACCCGTTTGTATTGTTTCATTTATGTCCATAACTATTTTGTGCTTCTCTTTTCCCCTCTCCCTCTTTCAAATTTTCAATATTAATTTTATCCCTTCACCTCGTGGCCCCTTCTGGGGCACACCCACTATTGGTAGAAAAAAAAAAAAAAAGGGTGTCTAAACCTAGTGTTCCCTACTATGTGTCCTATCTTTCTTGTTTATCTCTCTATATTTCTATCCTCAATTTTGTGTTGTGTGTAAATTTAAGACTCTCTCTCCCTCCTCCCCCCCCGCCCCGCTAAATTGATTCCATATGGCCCACTTTTTGGTGTATAACTCTCTCTTACCTTGCCCGGTTAGAATCATATCCTCGAATTTGTTTATTTCTTCCACTTTATATAACCACATACTAATAGTTGGCGGATTTGGATCTCGCCATCTTAGGGGAATGCACACTTTAGCTGAATCTAGTAGATGTCTTAAAATCAATTTTTTATATTGTCGATCTGGCATTTCAGGTGCATGGAAGAGGAAAAATATCGGGTCTTCTGGAATATCATATTCAATAAGTTTCTGAGCTATTTCCTTTATCTGAGTCCAAAATCTCTTTATCTTTGGACATTGCCAAAATATATGAAGAAGATTCCCTCTTTCTCCAGACACCGCCAGCATCTGTCCGTAATTTGTTCTGAGAATTTATGTAACCGAGCTGGTGTATAATACCACCTTGATAGTAATTTGTAGTTTGTTTCCTGTATTCTTGTGCATATTGAGGATTTTAACGTAAATTTTATTATGTGTTGTATCTGTTTCTGTGTGAATATGATCCCTAGTTCTCGCTCCCATCCTTTAAGGTAGTGCGGTCTGTAGTCTGGGGATGGATCTGTTATCAGAGAATATGTCTTTGAGAGTATGTGAGAGACTGCGCCCTTCTGTGTGCACATTCTCTCAAAGGCAGTCATGGGTCTGTCAAACTCCGTAGGTGGCGGGAGTGATTGTAGGAAATGATTCAATTGTAGCGCCCTCCAATGGTCTAGACCGAAGTCCTCCCCTGGATCCTTCAATACATTTACAGTTACCCATGTCCCTGCCCTTATAAAGTGGGATGCCTGATATTTCCCTCTTTCTCTTGTTTTATTAAATAGGGCGTCCTGGAGGCCTGGAGTAAATGCTGGGTTCCCTAATATTGGATATAAAGGTGTGTTTTTTGTAGTTATAGCTGTGTTTCGAAATAGCTTTTTACATATCCTAATTGTCGTTCCTATTGTTGGGTGTTGCATCGATTCCTTAGTTAATGGGCCTGGGCACCATGGGACCCTATTTAACGGTATTGTGCTTTGCGTCTGCTCTATATTAGGCCATATTTTAGTTTCAGTATGGCAACACCAATCTATTAGTCTGCCTAGGTGTACTGCCTGGTAATATTTTGAAATGTCCGGAACTGCGAGTCCCCCATCTTTTTTTGGTATGTATATTAATGTTCTTTGGAGCCTAGGTCTTTTTTGACTCCATATAAATTTTGAAAATTCTGATTGTATCTGTTTAAAGTAATTGGGCGGTATTAAGATTGGTATTGCTTGGAACATGTAGAGAAACCTCGGAAGTATGACCATTTTGAGGATGTTACATCTTCCAAACCATGAACTTAATCCAGTTTGCCACCCTCGTAATTGTTCCTTTACTTTGTTCAGGAGTGGGGGAAAATTTAGCGCATACACCCGGGATATCTCAAACGGCAAGAGTGTTCCTAAATATTTCAACGCCTCTCCTGTCCACCTCAGGGCGAAGTTTACGCATAATTGTGATCTTAAATCGTTCCTTAATCCAATTCCCATCGCTTCAGATTTGCCTAGATTAATTTTTAAATTTGATAGATCTCCATACTGACGGAATTCCTGTAAAAGGTTCGGTAATGAGATAAGGGGGTTTGTGAGCGTGAATAGCATATCGTCTGCGTACGCAGAAACTTTCTGTTGACTACCTGCTGAGTTTATTCCCCATATGTCAGGGTTGTTCCGTATGGTGCATAGGAAGGGTTCTAACGTCAGGGTAAATAATAAAGGGGAAAGGGGGCATCCCTGTCTTGTACCGTTAGAGATCTTAAATTCCTTTGACAGAACTCCGTTTGCTTTGACCCGGGCAGTTGGATTCATGTATAGTTGTTTTATCCAGTCTATCATCCTTTCCCCAATCCTTACATGTTGTAATACTTTAAACATAAATTTCCAACTGACCCCGTCAAATGCTTTTTCAGCATCGGTCCCGATGTACAAGCTTGTTTAGAGTCGTGAGCTAAGTAAAGAAGATTAAGAGCCTTTACTGTATTATCTCGTGCTTTTCTATTGGGCACAAAGCCCACTTGGTCTAAGTGTATCAAGGAGGGGAGGTGTGTCTGAAGTCTGCTTGCAATGATTTTGGAAAATAATTTTAAATCTGTATTAAGTAATGATATAGGCCTATAACTAGGGCATGCTGTCGGGTCCTTTCCTTCTTTTGGTAATACAGTTATGTGTGCCCGTAACATATCTTTATGTACTGGTGTTTGTACAGAGGATCTATTAAATAAGTCCACCATCCTTTGGCCTAATTTAGGAAAGAATGTCTTATAGTATTGTATTGGTAGACCATCTGGCCCTGGTGCTTTCCCTATTTTGGTGTTTTTAATTGCCTTCTGAAGTTCTTCTAGTGATATGTTTGCAGACATCGACTCCCTCACCTCCTCTGATAGACCCGGCATACCTGATTTTACTAGATATTGGGACATCTCTTCTAGCTCCTTCTTTTGTGGATCTAAATTATAAAGTGGCTCATAATACTTCCGGAATTCTTCAGCTATTTCTTCTGGTTTTTCAATTCTTTCACCTTTTGGTGATATTAATTTGGGTATGTATGTTCTTGTTCTTGTGTCTCGCAAAGATCTGGCTAGCATTTTCCCGCATTTATCCCCTGACTCATATATTGTTTTTCTGGTTCTCTGTAAGGCTACTTTAGCCTTATATTGTAGGATATCAACTATCTGTTTGCGAGTATTGGTTATTTCTTTCATTAATTCTACATTAGTGGCGTGTTTATATCGAGATTCCAATTCATGTAATTTCTGTGTAAGTTGGTTCATTTGTTTTATACGCAGTTTTTTGAGTCGTGCTCCATGTTTTATGAATATTCCCCTAATCACTGCCTTATGGGCCTCCCATACCACACCTGGGCTTGTCTCCTCTCCTTCATTATTTTGAAAATAGAGGTCTAGTTCTTTCTCTACCTCAGATATAACTGTTGTTTCTTGTAGCAAACTTAAATTTAAAGTCCATGTTTGTGATCTGACTAAAGGTGTTTCTTGTAAGGCATATGTTAATGTGAGTGGGGCGTGATCTGACCATGTTATAGGGCCGATTGTTACCGATTTAATCGAGTGTAATTGCGAGTGCGGTAACAGAAAATAGTCAATCCTAGAGTATGATGCATGTGGTGTGGAAAAAAAAGTGTAGTCTTTCTCTCCTGTGTGAAATAATCGCCATGCATCAATCAAGTGTGACCTATGGAGTTGTTTTGCAACCCTTTTCTGAACACTAGGTGGGATGGAAGATGTACCTGTAGATGTGTCTTCTGATGGTATTAAAGGCATGTTCATATCTCCACCCAAAATCAACAACCCTTCCTGAAATTCTCGCAGTTTCTCCAGGCATTTTTTCAGGAAAACGTCCTGTTGAATATTTGGGGCATATATTGAGGCTAGTGTTACCTTGGTATTTCCTATATTCCCTTTTACAAAGAGGAACCTGCCTTCTGTATCAGACATTATCTGTGAGCAAAACCATGGAATTTTCGCTGAGATCATTATTGATACCCCTTTAGTTCTACTGTTCATGCTAGTTGAATGATATACTTGGGGAAAGAATCTATTTTTTAGTATTGGTATTTTAATTTCTTTGAAATGTGTTTCCTGAACGTAGGCTATATCTATTTCTGATTTTTTTAGTTCAGCGAGTAAAATTTGTCTTTTTCTCTGGTGTATTTAACCCTTTGACGTTTAACGTATATATTTTAAGTGTGTCCATTGTACAATAGCGTAAATCTTGGAACTAGTCAGGTGGAGAAGAAAGAGAAAAAAAACAAAAAAAAAACAAATAAATAAATTAGGATTAATAAGTAAGAAATTTGGGGATTATGGGCTGTTTTTGACGTCCAGTGGTCAAAGACCAACAATTGGGCGTGTGCCCTGTAGGGGTTTAGGTATGGAAGCTGCCACCTGGGCATCTCCAAGCTTCCACCAATCGGCCTTTCTTTTACTCTTGTTTACATCAATCTGACTCTTTCCTTATTGCTTAGTTCTATTTATCAGCATTATTTCTTAAATCTTCTTATCTGTCTTATCTAATTATTACCACCCATAGTTTATATGTGTCAAGTTTTTTAAGTCTCCCATCACCATATTTTCGCATGTTTTAAATTTTCCTTACTCTGTATCCCCATCTCCTGTGTTTGTCAAGTATGGTTGAGGGTGGGGGAGCCAGAGGGGGGGCGAGGGGAGGGCAGGGGACGGAGGGGGGGGGGAGGCACGCGGGGGGGGAGAGCGGGGGGGGGGGGGACGCAGCCACAACCCCCATCATCCCCAAGGCAAGTTTCACTTAAAGTTATATTCAAGAGGGATACATTTACTTCTATAAATCTCTATTACGTCTCTATTTCTTCTTTTTTTTTTTTTTGCCGCTTAATTTATCAACATTAACCTGTAATTATTCTTTTTGCCTCTCATACCTGTCAATGTATATCCCTCTGTGTCTCTATTGATCTAGGTTTCCATGCCACCTCCCCCCCCCAACCCCCCCACCCCGCCCCAGCCACCCCCCACATGTCCCCACCACCCCCCTCACACCAAGCACACAGAAGGCAGGACTACTAGTACCCATCCCTCCCCTCCACCCTCTATGTATGAGCCCCTCTCAATAGCACCCCCACCCATGACCCCCTCCCCCCTCCCCTCTCAGATATCTTAAACATTTAATGTCTAGACTTCCTCATACATGTTATACACATTTCTCCTTCCTTTTCCCTATAATGGGAAAGAATAAAAGAAAAGAAAGAAAAAAAAAAAAAAAGAAAAAACCATAGTCCCCTGTTGTCTCTCCCCATAATAGGGACAGGATATAAAAAATGACCCTTCGTTTCTGTTGCTGGGGGAAATAGTCTTCCAGAGGTTCAGGAAAGATTTCAAGCGAGGGGGTATAAACACTTGGGAGTGGGTTCAGGAGTCTCGGTCTGACACTGCTCAATGAGGATAGTTACTTAGTTTGCTCTCTGGGGCAAAAAAGAGAAAAAAGTAAAAAAAAAAAAGGGATGGGCAACAGTCAAAAAAGGAAAAATAAAGAGGCAGAGGCCCCTCTCAAATATATCTGAGGGGGAGCGCTTGGCAACAGAGTATAGTAGAATCATTCTACCTCTGATTATGAAGAAAAAAAAAAACAAAAGGACATAAACTTGACAATTGCGCACAATAGTCATCGTCTTAATAAGCGAGTGTATGCCATTTAACATTGTTCCAATGTTTCAACATGTAATTTGTAACTCACGCTACCCGGTCGACATCTCCTCCGGAGGTTCCCTTCGCGGCCTGCCATCCGATCGAGGTAAGCTAATCAGCCAATATGGAACGTGTATAGGAGATATCCTCAAAAAAGAAAAAAGGCCTGGTAGTTCCGAGGGGTGCCGCAACGTGAACGCTAGTGCCTCTTTCCGGAAGGTCACCGCGAAAGGATATTTCCACCGATAAGTGAATCCCTCCTGTCGCGCAACCTCCAACACTGGACGCAGTAAGGCTCTCCTCTTCAATGTTGCCCTGGATAAGTCTGGTAGTATTTTAATGGCTGTTCCTTCCAGGTCTACCGTTCCCGACTCCCAGGCTTGTCTTATTATTTTTTCCTTTTGAGTGTAGTAATGCATCCTACAGACTACGTCCCGCGGCCTGTCTGGATCTGTTAATTTATAGCCTGTAACCCGGTGGACTCTGTCCAGTTCTATATGGTCTGGTGGATTGAGCCCGAGGATTTTTTGAAAAAGAGACGTTACCTTTCCCCTCAAGTCCTCTCCTCCCACCGTCTCTGGTATGTTTCTGAGCCGCAGGTTATTCCTGCGACTCCTGTCCTCTATATCCTCCAGATGTAATTGTAACATTATTATTGACTTTCCAGGGTCGTCCCGGGTCCTTTCAAGCGCTTCTACTCGTGCCTCCAGAGCTATGGCCGCCTGTTCGCCTCTCTGGACGTTCTCTGTGACCGCCTGCACTTCCATCTTTATGGCTTGTAAATCACGCTTGTGTGTCTCCTCTATCCTCTGCACTAAGGATTCGATCTCTGTTCGTGTAGGAAGGGCTCTCAGTAAGGCGCGAATTTCAGGGTCTGTCTGTGAGAAGGCCGCTAGCTGCGGAGGCCTCAGCATGTCGAGGCTGTGTGTCACCGCCATAGACGCCGCCTGTGCCTCTCTCGGCGGTCCGCTCGCTTCCCCGGCCTCCTCCTGCATGTGCTCTCCTTCCGCTGCGCGCACACTAGGTGCCGTCACAGCTGCGGACTGTGGGGACCGAAGATATTGTACTATCTCCTCCTTCTTCCTCCCTGGAGTGGGGACGGCCGTGCTAGCACCACGTCTTCTTCCCGGGGACATGCCTGGATACCGGGATCCTTTTGCTGGTTATTGCCCTGGCCGGCTGTGGAAGCCTGGAGCTGGATGTTTTAGCGTGCTCTCATGCGGCCGCTTCCTGGCCACGCCCCTCCGGCTACGCACTTTTACTTCCAAACCCACTCCCATCACTTTACGTGCTCGCCATAATGTTCTTCCTAGCAATCCTGTCCGTATATTGGATGAATGTTGCCATAGACTCGCCACTTTATACTCAGCTCACAATCTTGCGAACAGTCAGGACATAGATAGCGTGCTACAACTTTTTTATTACCTACGTTATCCACAGCACATACGGCTCTTATGGATTATGATATTTATTTATCTGAGGTTTTGCAATGCATTAAGAAGCTAAAAGTTGGCAAAAGGCCGGGTCCAGATGGTTTCACAGCGCTTTCTTATAGAAAGCTGGCAGACGTATTGGCTCCCCCCCTGACAGCTACATTTTCAGTTAAAAATGGTCAGAATTTCTCGCCCGATCTTCTGACTGCTAACATACTGTAGTTATGTTACCAAAACCTGACCGGGATCACTCTTCCTGGGCCAATTTTAGGCCCATTTCTCTTACCTTATCTCACCAAGATCCTGGCTAATTGCCTGAGCTTGTTTCTCCCTCGCTTAATCAACAAAGATCAAAAGACAAAGATCGGATTTGTACCACAGCGGAAGGCAGGAGACGCTATCAGATGAATTATACAGTTACAACACCTTGCCCACAACGGCTCTCTGTTAATGATGCTTTTATCACTGGATGTGAACAAGGCATTTTACACTCTGTCATGGCCTTATCTTCTGTCTGTGTTCCACCATTATGGCTTTGGTACCTCCTTTTTAACTTGTTTGGCGGCGTTGTACAATTCCCCCCAGGCTAAAAATAAATGTTATGGGTTTGAATCTTCTCTTTTCCCCATTAGGAGGGGTACCCGTCAGGGCTGCCCACTCTCACTGCTCCTATTTATTCTAGCCTTGGAACCCTTGGCAGAGGCGGTCTGCTCCCATTCAGATATACAAGGCATTGAAGTTGCATGTTCTGCCCATAAGATCTCTTTATTTGCTGACGATATTTTGATTATCCTGACATCACCTAGAGTTTCTCTGCCCAATCTAATATCCCTTTTAAACACCTTTGCATCCCTTTCGGGTCTACACGTTAAACCTACCAAGTCTAAAGCAATGTCAGTTAACTTCTCACCTTCCGAGAAGACTTCTTTGAAAACAGCCTTTCCATTTCAAGGGCTTTCTTCCCTGCCCTGCCTAGGAATTTGGTCGATGCCCAAGTATGAAGGACTACACCATACCGACTTCTCACCTCT
Organism: Pelophylax lessonae; assembly: GCF_965119305.1. Classification (NCBI taxonomy): domain Eukaryota; kingdom Metazoa; phylum Chordata; class Amphibia; order Anura; family Ranidae; genus Pelophylax; species Pelophylax lessonae. Next base: position 415,528,919 of record NC_138768.1, read on the forward strand.
GTTTTAGAAAATTGACTGACATGCTCTCCTCTTGGTTTCATTTTCCATTATCTTGGTTTGGCAGGATCGCTGCAGTTCATATGTCTTATCTCCCGAAATTACTATATTTCTTCCGAGTATTGCCAGTCCCGATCCCTTCGCACATCTTGTGTATTCATCAGTGCAATCTTTTGAAATTCATCTGGGGTTCCACACGCCCTTGAATTAATAAACAAGTTTTGTATGCTCTTAGGATTTACGGGGGCTTCTCAGTCCCTAATTTGCAAGCCTATTATACGGCGGCGAATATTGCCCCATTATCTCAGCTTCATGAAACCTACCAACTGCCATTGTGGGCCGCTATTGACATGGTAGATTCTCACCCTATTCCCATTTCCTCCCTGCCCTAGCTCCCCCCTATACATCGCCCGACCAAACTAGGACCATGTTTAACTCACTCTCCTTGCTTGTGGCATTCTGTCAAATTTTCAGCAAGCCTGATTTCCCCACATTTGCCTTTACTTAGCCCTACCAATTGTCCATCCCCCCCCCCAGTTGAAAAAATCGTAAGCAATTCTCCTGGTGGAATGGTAATGGATTTGTTGACCTTTACTCATTGTTCACCCCCACAATAAAAATAACCTTTGAAGCCCTTAGATCTTCCCACGATATTCCTTTGCGAGAATATTACAATTACCTACAACTTAGACACTTTCTCCAAAAACCCATAAAATCTCGACCCACTACATACACGTTAACCCCTTTTGAAAGCCTTTGCAGAGCCCGACCCCATTCCCTGGGATTAATATCATTACTTTACTCCTCAATCATCTCCTCTAGAACACTCCTGGTGCGGCCTTATCATTTACAATGGGAGAAAGATTTGGGAAGACGGTTAGACCCAGAGGACTGGCAGATCATGACAATAGCTCTCTCAAAAACTCCAAGAATGTCCTAATACTGTCACATGTAAAATGTATGATGTCAATGCTGAATATTCAGAAATTGAACAACAGAAGCATAAGGTACCTTTTAATTTAAATGTTCCATTCGACACCAGACACCAGAGTAAATGTTAATCATGGCAGCACCCAGAATGAGCTTATAATTACACTAATACAAATATGACACTGTGCTACTTTCTCTAATTAGTGAACTGTGTGCAAGCCCTTTTTTTATAGGTGGCATATTTTTTTTAAGAACACTGCTCTAGGAAATAATAGAAAAAAAAAAACTCTTCCATAGTTTGTTTAGCACCCTCCTAATTGGGTACTAGGGTAGGTGTATATAGTTTTTGGTTTCTTGGCTTAAAAGGGAGACAGCCAGGTAAATCTAGGAGCTGTCTGCTTAACAGAGTCATGATTTTTAGATAGGACCTGCCTAGTGTGCTCTGATGCTTTTCATCCTGGCTTGATTTTTCACACTGATCCAATAATAATACAGTGTATTGGACAGTGGAAGGAAACCATGCAGGTGAGAGCAGGGGATATCTGTACAGACCTGGCCAATAGGCACAGAAGGGGCCCCGGTGCATGCTGCGTGACTGTACTTATATCTGAGGTGCACAATTGGCTCCTGGTATTTGACTGGAGAGTGGAATCCAGGTGGGGAGGGGGCTGCTTCCTCTCCCCAGCGCAGGCTGTCACGTGGCCTCAGGTGGTCAACCTGAGGGCCAGAAACAGAGATGCTGAATCCCAGGGACTCTTGAGGGCTGACTGAGGGAGTATGTACATGGATCTTGTCTGGCACTATGGAGGAAGGTGACCTGCAGACAGGGCCTTGTGAGTACAGACTTTACACAGGGATCCTAGATTGCTATTAGAATCCCTCTCTTGGTGCTAGAAAGTCAGTGGGCTAGGTGTAAACTAAAGGGGATACTAGCTAGTGTCCTGAAGATACAGAGTTCACTGCTAACACAAGTCTGCTACTAACACAAGAAAATGACTTATTCTTCCATGCAAGTGCTGTATATATCAGCAGAAGATCTGCTATTCAGTTCCCCTAAGTGAGGCCAAGTAAGAGTTTCCTTACCTGTACATAGTTGGATTTGGAGTATCCCACTAATCCCTTCTCCTATCCAAGTTCTCCAAATAAAACACCAAAAACAAATCCCCTAGACTGGTCATTGAAGACAACGAGCGAAAACGTGTGTGTGCACATGGCAGCATGTGAAAATACCCGGTATTTGGCAACAGGATAATCAAAGGGAAACCCAAGATAGTTCTATTGTCAGCAACTCCTACAGGGGCAGTGCTACATTTGTAATTGCTGTTTGGATATGAAAATATAACCTATTGATGGTTTTATCTCATTTTTGAAAAACAGATAATCTTTGAAATCAGACAAGCAGAATAGTCAATGAAGGCATTCTGCATCTGTGCACAACCCAACCATTGCAATGGCAAAAAAAAACTCATACAGTTAAAAAATTATTTCACCTGCGAGTGCCTCCTAAAAAATGGGGATACAATTAGTGATGAGCAAAAGGGTTTACGAAAGAGATGCACCGAATAGAAATTTTGGTGCCGACCAAGACTGAAAATTCAGGATGCACGTGGCTGAAATTGAAAATGACAGTTTTTTATATGTATATAAATATATATTTTAATGCGCTAGCCAGAGATGTATAGTAACGAAGTAGAACTACTTAAGTACTGTACTTAAGTACCGAAATGCGGTATCTGTACTTTCCTAGAGTAGAATTTTTTTCTCCTACTTCTACTTTTACTTCACTACATTTTTTCGATGATTTCGATACTTCTACTCAAGTATTTTTTTTTTGTGCTGCATAGTTACTCGTTACTTTTAAAAAAATTACCACTGCCAGAACAGTAGATGGCAGGTTGCATAAAGCTCAAAAAAATGTGTATAATGTCATTTGTAAATCAGCGCATACGAAAATAAAGGCTGTGTATAATAAAAGCTGCTATACCAAATCTTTCCAATAAAAAGAAAATATGAAACAAACAAATAAATGGTGCTACAGCGCTTAAAGTGCATCAAGAAACTACTAACAAACACAGGTTAATCATTTGAATAAATCATTTGAAATAATAAAAACAATATGATGTTCATACTTTTGACTTCTTTCTTTAATAACTACATAACACAGTACTTGTACTTCTACTTTCAGTACTTGAGTAGAAATTTTTTTTCAAAACTACTGGTACTTTTTACTTTTAGTACTTCAGTAGCAAATTTTTTGAAAAAACTACTTGCAATACTTAAGTAAAAAAAATGTTGAATACTTTAGTACTTCTACTTAAGTAACTTTTTCTGCGAGCACTTCCACTTCTACTCAAGTAATTTTTTGATCGAGCACTTGTACTTTTACTCAAGTAGAAATTTCGAGTACTTTATACAAGTCTGGCGCTAGCCCTGGATTTTTTTTATCTGCCTTTAAAAGCCCCTGCTGTTAAATGATTGTAAATATCTATCTGTGCATGGACACATAGGCTGACATTAAGAGCATTTAGAGGCAGAAAAAAAAGCAAAACACCTCTAAAAGTAGTGTTTAAAATGTCCTGTGTGCAAAAGGCCTTACTGTAAATCATGTAGGCAAAGGACAGATTCCTGCAATGCAGCAGTTACATGAACCATGAAGAACTGATGCGCAAAAAATATTTTGCTTAACCCACAAGTGTTTTTTTTTTCACTAGTACTTTTTTTTTTTTTATAATTGCTTTTCAAACAACAAATTCAATAATTGAATGGTTGGATGTAAGGTTTACTGCAGTATAACAGACCAGACCAAAAAAAAGGGACACGTGAGGAAGTAAGAGGGACAGAGGGGTTTGGTTTCAAAAGACTCCCTCTAAATCAGTGACAGTTAGGAGCTATATTATATTACTAATATTATTATTAGTAGTAGTAGTAGTGTGTAGCCAAGTGCTTGGCTAAGAATGGAGAGTAGAGAAACATTGGCTACAGCTGCTCCTTGTAGCTGATGCCCTACGGTGCTGAACTGGGAAACAGCTATATCAGCAAGAGGAGGGAGCAAGAAGACCTCAATAGACTGAGTCAGACAGCACTGTCCTGCACTGTGGGAACTGTAGCCCAGAGGAAAGAGACTCTCTGTATTCAAGATAACTGTGTTATCAGAGGGAGATTGGCATGAGGAGGGGAAGAGCTTTATTTTCCCGGCTGTACAGGACAAAGCTTCCTGCTTGCTGTGGGGGAGATTAGACAGTGCATATCGCAGCACAGTCTGCACCATCACTGCTGCATATTGGTTGCCCAAGCAAGATCCGGAGCTCTGAGTTTGCGTCACCTGGGTACAGAGCAGAGAGTGGACTAATCACGGTGTGTGACTGGATAGTGAGCTGCAATATCGCTGGGACTGGTTAGGTGCTGCTGCAGGTATTTACTATCTGCTGCTAGAGAGCCTTTTAGGAACTGACCATACAGCCATCTAGTAGCTTACAGACTTGACTTGGACTATTCTCATGTGCACCAACAGTATAACTGGACCCCAGTGCAAGCCAGCTGAAAAGTTAGGCTTAAAGACTTTCCTATTACAGCTGCTATACAGCAACCTTCACATTTTGTTTATGCCAAAACGGTACCTCTCAGGGGATATTTAATCATATCGTAGCCAATTCTCCTGAAGTGCACTCCAGATTTGTTATAGCTTTATTATGGATATAGCAGTTAATGCTTATATGCTCTGCTTATTGCTGATGTTGCTGATTTTTGAGTTAATTCCAGACTGGTGGTAGAGAACTCTAACCTAAGTCACTTTGGCCTCGAGATCAGTGTTTATCAGATTGTGTCTAAATCTTTACTCTGTGTGCTCATTTATGCTCCTATGATCATTTACGCCAATCCATACCTATACATTGAGTTAATTTACCACTGAATGATCTTGAGTTTTTTTCCTGGTAATAATTTACAGTCAAGCTGAAGGTATCCATACTGCCGTTTTTAGAAGTGCTTGAGACTTTCAACTTGGTGTGTCAGAGAGACTGAGGTTGTTCTTGGAGTCGAGGCACAGAACAGAGAATTCAGATTACCAAATAGGGGGTAGCGCTACAAGTATTATAGCTAGTTGGCATTATCTTACCACACAGAAACAACTCTATGATCTTACAAGTCTCCTTACGTTTTCCAGTGAGAGGACTTTTTATTATCTAGTTAAGCTACTTATCTTTTTAGTTAGATTGATAACAATCTTGTCACTCACCATTACTGACAAAATATGAGAGAAGGCTTTAGTCAGGCTAACCATAGATAATGTGATGGAATGCAGCTGATTAAAGCAGAACTAAACTGTATTTGAGCACCACAAACTGAAAATGCTATGTGATTATGTTTTTATATAGAAAAAATCTCACCCACCCATCCATGTTTCCATGCTTTATTTTGTTAAGAAATCAATTTGAAAAACACTACTCCCCCCAGCAGTTCTAGCCACAGCCATCTTGATTAACCACTTGCCAACCAGTCACGTTGACTGTACTGCGGCAAAGTGGCTCGTTATCGTCTGGCGACGTAGACCTATGTCACCAGACATTCCCCTCTCTCGGCGGCGCGCGCGCACCACCGGAGGCTCGCTCCCGCTGTATTCAGTTACAGCGGGAGTCGGGCCAGGCGAGGAGTGGTGGTGATCACCGCTGCTCTTCCCCGATCGTCGGGGATCTAGTGTGGAAATCCGCCCACTTGTGTAAACAAAGCGGACGGATCTCCTAAGTGACAGGCAGGATCAGATTGCAGGGTTCAGCGTAGCTGAACCTGCGATCTGTCCCTGTGTCACTCAGTCACCTCCCCCCACACACGTCAGTAAGCACCAGGCAAACATTAACCCCTCCCTCTCCAATAAAAATTAACCCCTTCCCTGCCAGTGTCATTTTTACAGTAACAGTGCATATGTATAGCACTGATTACTGTAGTAATGTCACTGGTACCCCCAAAAGTGTCAAAAATGTCAGTCAAGGGTCCGATCTATCCGCTGCAATGTCGCAGTCCCGCAAATCGCAAATCGCCGCCATTACTCGTTAAAATAAAAAAACACCAAAAATTACAGAAATCTTTCCCGTAGTTTGTAAACGCAATAACTTTTGCGCAAACCAATCAAAATACACTTATTGCTATTTTTTTTTACCAAAAATATGTAGCAGAAAACAAATTGGCCTAAAATGATAAAAAATTTAGATTTTTACATTTTTTTGGGGGGGAATTTCATATAAAAAAAATGTGAAAAATATTGTTATTTTTTCAAAATTGTCGCTTTTTTTAATTAATATCGCAAAAAATGGTCAAATACAACCAAAAGAAAGCTCTGTTTGTGGGGGAAAAAAGGACATAAATTTAGTTTGGGTACAGCATTGCATGACCGCGCAATTGTCAGTTAAAGTCGCACAGTGCCGAATCGCAAAAAGTGGCCAGGACGTAAGACAGCAAAATCCTCCGGTGGTAAAGTGGTTAAGAGCAGATGATGCATGTAGAATTTATGTCCTGGAATCCATCTACCCATTGCTTAGATGTGCAAGTAGAAGGGTGTGCTTAGCTGAAAAGCCCCTCCTCCCCTTCTCCAGATAACACAAACAAAAAAGGCCCATAAAGACTCATGGGATGTGTGACATTATTTTAGCCTAAGTAAAAAACCAGGAAGCAACTGAAGAAATAAAAAAAAAAAAAACATTTAAAACAAGTAAATATGATATAATTTTACTAAAAATAAATCTATTTACTAAGTCTAGCAGCAGAAGGATTTAAAATAGTTAATGTTGATCAATTGATTTTAGTTCCACTTTAATGCATCTCTTGTAACTGCTTCATAAATGTAAAGGAAGGGGGTACAAACAATATAAAAGAGACTTTTTTAGCATGTAAAAAAAAAAAAATCAATTCGTTTTTTTTTTTTTTTTACACTCTGTTACATACTGAGTACATGTACTTACCGTTTTTACTTTCCAGCCCTTTCTGTGCATATCACACCATTAAAATAAAGTGATTTGCAATGGGTAGTTACAATTTGGAAAAAAAGTGGGCTAGTATTGTAGCCTAGGAGAACTACAAAAAGTCTGAGGAACAGTGTGTGATGTTATCAATTATTCAGCAGATGATGGAATCTTTGTGTAAAATTTTAGCTTTATAGCTTTTTTTTTTTTGTGAAAATGAGTATCCTTTAAACTTACATATTCCAAGCTTTATTTTTCCCAGAATACTGCCATTTATTGGTGGTAATACTTTCTTCGCTAGGTCACAGAAAACAAGGTTTTAGTTGAAACTATAGACAACACATGTTTTCATACGTGCTTAAAAGAAAGTTGGTAACTTTCCAGTCAATTAAAGCTGGTTCAACATGGGGCTCACCACACAAACACAATGGGAAGTATATGAGAACACATTTGGAATCAGGAATGTATAGTTTCCTTATAAGACCTCTCACCCCCTGCATACATTACTCTGCTAGGTACACTTTATTCCATAAGTGCGCCGTAATTAGGGCTTTATATTCCCTGACCGATCTAAAGAATTTCTGTCAATAGATGTGGCTGCCAGAGACAAATTCACTGCAATTTTGATGATGTTGTGGGTTCTGAACATATTTTGTCAGGAAGTCTGCACTGTGCATGAACAAAAGGAGCATTCCTGTGTTCCCCCACCAGACTCCTTAGCCCTGGTTAACAAACCTCAAACTGTTTTTAAATCACTTGGATATCAGAAATATACTTTTTCCAAATTATTTGATACATTGTGAAGAGGGCATGGTAAATCAGAAAGGAAGCGCTTCTAACTACACGTATCCAAATTAAAGATGCCTATTAAAGTTTGTGAATTAAGGTTGGGAAAATTTATCAACATCAAACCAGGAGTGTTACACATTCTGCCCTTCTGAGCCACAGTCCATAGATGTAAATATTTTACTGCACCCTGGCCGCTTCATTGTTTGATGTTTAAAAACTCACCCAGTATCAAAGAAAATGTATTAAATTTCAGCCCCCAAATGAGACACTATTAGCTTTGAAAAGTCAACTTTTACTGTGATATTGATGATTCTCTTTTTTCTGTGACAGAAATCACTAGGGAGGCCTGATGTCAAAGTACTGTACAAAGGAAGATTGCTAACACTGACCAAAAAGAAAATACACACAAGTAAGTCGGTTCATGCAGTAGAGAGAGTTCTACTGTAATAGTTTATATCACAGCACTTCACTTAACTTATTGAAGTGCACTAAACTGTATGTACATATACAAAGTATACAGTATGGCTAGACCTGGAAATAATATAGATGGTATGTGTACGAGCCCACAATAGTGATCAAATAACTACAGTGGTCACATCAGCCAAGCTACAGTAACATATTATTATTATTATTATTATGAATAATGTTTTTATTATTATGTATAGTATGCATGTTTGCGTCCAAAAGCACATACTGTATATGGTTGGCTTAAAGGATAACTGTACTTTTCATACGGTCTTTTTACTGAACACACTTCTCCATCTTCCCCAAGGTTTTAGACTCACTTGTCCTTGTGTTTTACGGATCTTCACGTTGCGACTCATTGAGAGCTGCCATGTTGCCATCAATGTCTCTTGGTTGGTCAGCTTCTTCTTCTTCATTCATAAGAAAAACCTGACCACTATTGCAAAATAGATTGCTTATCCATAAATTAAAATAGGATTTTCTGCTTAAGCATAGAAGAAGATGCTGCCTAGCTAGGAGAATTTGCAGCAGCAGCTGTGCAGGTCCTAGTAGTTGCACTTCAAAAATCTGTCAGGAGGGAAAACAAATGAGCGAAAAAACTTGGTGGGTTCTTTGAATGGGAACAGGAGAGTAAAGCCTCGTACACACGCAACGATTGTTGGCCGCGAATTTTCGGCCAACGTCCGATCGGCCAATTGTCGGCTTGTTAGTATGATGCTTCCGACAACCGACTGCGACTTTTCGGCCGAACAAAATCTGGTGTGCATGCTATAAAATTTTTGTTGGCCGTCAACAGAACAGCCGATTGTTCTTCAGTCAGTACAGATTTCGGCAGACAAAAATGTGATAAGCAAGACTGGGCATGCTCAGAGAAGAAAAAACACACGAAAAGTAAACCAGAACATGACATCACTTCTGAAGTTGGTTTTTGTTGGCCGATAAAATTTGTGTGCAGTCTAGAGCACAATTCAACCAACACAACAACACTGGACAAAAGACGGCCGATCGGTCGGCCAACAATAACAATCGTTGCGTGTGTACGAGGCTTAAGATGCAGGATAACTGTTCTAAAATTTCAGGTGTCCCTTAACATATGGTAAAAAATTTTATTGTTATTTTAAATCAGTATTATATTTTATGGAGAAGATGTTCCACAAAACAAAATTGGTGCAATAATTCCTATACTGACCACCTTGGATTTCCTGCCCTCCTATATATACTGCATATAGCATGCCATTCTGCCATTCTGCCTGTTTGTTATATGCCATGTCATATAAATTGCAACTATGGAATTAAAGATTGGTTTTACTTAGAAGCAGAAAGGAAGTGGATCTTCATGCTACTACAACCAATACATTTTATTTTGCCTACTTTGTACAGTGGATGGTATGTGTATGAGCCCCTACCATAGTGAGTAAATAACTACAGTGGTCACATCAGCCAAGTTACAGTAAGATATCTTATTATTCATGCTACTACAACCAATACATTTTATTTTGCCTACTTTGTACAGTGGATGTTATGTGTATGAGCCCCTACCATAGTGAGTAAATAACTACAGTGGTCACATCAGCCAAGTTACAGTAAGATATCTTATTATTCATATTTTTATTATTATTTTGATTATTATGTATGGCATGTAAATTTGCATTTAAATGCACATGCCGTATATGATTGGCTTAAAAGATAACTGTACTTTTCATAGGGTCTTTTTACTGACCCCACTTCTCTATCTTCCCCACAGTTTTAAGCTGGATACACACTATCCAACTTTTGTGGTTAGATTTCCTTCAGATTTACCTTTTCTATGTAGTGCAAGGGCCTGCCAGATTGCATAGAAATTGAAAGTGTTTAGGTTTGACCTCATATTATATTGTTTTGGTAAGTCTAAAGGAAAAAGTCTTCAGACAATCTTATAGTGTGTATGGCCCATTAGACTCACATGTCCTTGCACTTGACAGATCTTCACGTTGCGACTCATTGAGAGCTGCACTGCTGCCATTAATCTCTCTTGGTTGGTCATCTTCTTCTTCTTTTTCATTTGTAAGAAAAGCCTGACCACTGTTAAAAAATAGATTACTTCTCCATAAAATTAAATAGGATTTTAAGAAGATGCTGCCCAGCTGGGAGACTTTGCAGCAGCAGCTGTGTGTGTCCTAGTAGTTGCACTTCAAAAATCAGTGAAGATTGAGTATGAGTGAAGACAAGTGAGCCTAAAAGCTTGGTGGGTTCTTTGGAAGCGAAGAGGAGAGTAAAGAGATTGAAGACCGACATTGCACTCCTTTAGGAGAACCACCTATCATCGGCTGACTTCTGTCGTATGTGAAAATTATGGGTAGGCCAAACATATGGCTCAGCCTCAGTAAAAGACAAAGCTGGTGTCATACTGATTCACAAAAGCCTCCCTTGTGAAGTAATATCGTCTTCACACAACGAGGAAGAGAGACTTTTATCCCTTCACCTTTGTATCTCCAACAGTGACCTCAATAGTGACCAATGTCTATGCCCCCAATTCTCCTAACAAATCTTTTTTTCATGCGGTCACTGCCCTTTTAGCCCCCTTTGTACAGTATCCCCTCCTGCTAGGATGTGACTTCAACATGGTCATTGATTCACAGGATGAGAGAAACTGAGAGAAACCCTCCCCTTTATCACCCTCTCAAAACACTACAACCCATACTGCACATGTGTTTCATTTTAGATATGGTCCATCCATTGTCTCCAAACTATAATAATCTCAGTGACTGTTACATCTTTCACAGGGTATTTGAATCAGAAGATATCTTACTAAACTTATATGAGATACGGACTTGGTGTGTATGTCTTCCTCCTTGGAGGCATGATACCAGGACCTTACCCTCACCGGTATCCCCCCTCCCTCCTCTGCTTGGAGCTGGGGAGAGGCGAGGCCGAAGGGAGTGGAGGATTCTTTTTTCTCTATACCCTTCATTACGCACTTTCTCATTACTGTTGTTACACCCCTTAAAATCAGTATGGTTATAAATATTTCTATACCCTATTCAGCGTTTGCCTGCGTGTGAACTATAAATGGCTATCAGAACTAAGATTCATTCAGGGATAGCCTATATACACTATCTCACAAAAGTGAGTACACCCCTCACATTTTTGTAAATATTTTATTATATCTTTTCATGTGACAACACTGAAGAAATGACACTTTGCTACATTGAAAAGTAGTGTACAGCTTGTATAACAGTGTCAATTTGATGTTCCCTCATAGTAACTCAACACACAGCTATTAATGTTTAAACCACTGACAACAAAAGTGAGTACACCCTTAAATGAAAATGTCCAAATTGGGCTTAATTAGCCATTTTCCCTTCCTGGTTTCATGTGACTCGATAATGTTACAAGGTCTCAGGGGAGAATGGGGAGCAGGTGTGTTAAATTTGGTGTTATTGCTCCCACTGTCTCATACTGGTCACTGGAAGTTAAACATGGCACCTCATGGCAAATGACTCTCTGAGGAGAAGAATTGTTGATCTACATAAAGATGGCCTACGCTATAAGAAGATTGCCAAGACCCTGAAACTGAGTTGCAGCACAATGGCCAAGTCCATACAGCAGTTTAACAGGACAGGTTCCACTCAGAACAGGCCTCGCCATGGTCGACCAAAGAAGTTGAGTGCACGTGCTCAGCGTCATATCCAGAGGCTGTCTTTGGGAAATAGACGTATGAGTGCTGCCTGCATTGCTGCAGAGGTTGAAGGGTTGGGGGATCAGCCTGTCAGTGCTCAGACCATAGGCCACACACTGCATCAAATTGGTCTGCATAGCTATCGTCCCAGAAGGAAGCCTCTTCTAAAGATGATGCACAAGAAAGCCTGCAAACAGTTTGCTGAATACAAGCAAACTAAGGACATGGATTACTGGAACCATGTCCTGTGGTCTGATGAGACCAAGATAAACGTATTTGATTCAGGTGGTGTCAAGCGCGTGTGGCAGCAACCAGGTGAGGAGTACAAAGACAAGTTTTTCTTGTCTACAGTCAAGCATGGTGGTGGGAGTGTCATGGTCTGGGGTGGCATGAGTGCTGCCGGCACTGGAGAGCTGCAGTTTATTGAGGGAACCATGTAGGCCAACATGTACTGTTATATACTGAAGCAGGGCATGATCCCCTCCCTTCGGAGACTGGGCCGCAGGGCAGTATTCCAACATAACGACCCCAAACACACCTCCAAGCCGACCACTTCCTTGCTAAAGAGGCTGAGGGTAAAGGTGATGGACTGGCCAAGCACGTCTGCAGACCTAAACCCTATTGGGAATCTGTGGGGCATCCTGAAATGGAAGATGGAGGAGCACAAGGTCTCTAACATCCACCAGCTCTGTGATGTCATCATGGAGGAGTGGAAGAGGACTCTAGTGGCAACCTGTGAAGCTCTGGTGAACTCCATGCCCAAGAGAGTAAGGGCAGTGCTGGAAAATAATGTAGGCCACACAAAATATTAAAGCTTTGGACCCAATGTGGACATTTTTACTGAGGGGTGTACTCACTTTTGTTGCCAGCAGTTTAGACATTAATGGCCGTGTTTTGAGTTATTTTGAGGGGGCAGCAAATTTACACTGTTATACAAGCTGTACAATCACTACTTTACATTGTAGCAAAGTGTAATTTCTTGTGTTGTCACATGAAAAGATAAAATAAAATATTTACAAAAATGTGAGGGGTGTACTCACTTTTGTGAGATACTGTATGTTTACCCTGTCATGGATACTTGTTTTCCTGTCAATCTGAAAAAAACAAAAAAATAATTTGTTTTTATTAGGATTGTCTTTATTTTTAATTTTATTTCAATGGTTATAGAGATATGGACCACAAAGCCATAAAGTAAGTAAGCTTTTCCTTTCCCCTAATTGTTTTTAATTAAGACTCACCAGTTTACTTTTTTTTGGGGAATGGTAGTATACAGTATTTAGAGCTTGTATGTTCAGTTGTAAGGTGCTGTGATTAACCACTTCAGCTCCGGAAGGTTTTACCCCCTTCCTGACCAGGCCATTTTTTGCGATACTGCACTGCATTGCTTTAACTGCTTTAACTGACAATTGCGTGCTCGTGTGATGCTGTACCCAAATTGATGTCCTTTTTTCCTCACAAATAGAGCTTTCTTTTGGTGGTATTTGATCACCTCTGTGGTTTTTATTTCTTGCACTATAAACAAAAAAAGAACCACAAGTTAAAAAAAAAACAATATTCTTTACTTTCTGCTATGAAACATATCCCATTTAAAAAATCTAATTTTTTCATCATGTATTCTACTACAAATTTTTGGTAAAAAAAATCCTAATAAGTGTATATTGGTTGGCTTGCACAAAAGTTATAGTGTCTACAAACTATGGAATACATTTATGGACTTTTTATTTTTTTTATTGTTTTTACTAGTAATGGCGGTGATCAGTGATTTTTTGTGGGACTGCGACATTGCGGCGGACAAATCTGACACTAAGTGATACTTTTTTGGAACCAGTGACACTAATACAGTACTAAAAAAATGCACTGTTACTGTATAAATGACACTGGCAGGGAAAGGGTTAACACCAGCAGCGATCAAGGGGTTAAGTGTGCTCCTAGGGAGTGCTTTCTAACTGTAGGGGGAGTGGATGCACTAGTGGAAAAGAGAGATCTGCGTTTCAGCTTGGCTGAAACACAAAATCTCTCTTTTTCTCCCTGACAGAACAGCGGTCTGCCTTGTTTCCTTAGGCAGACAGCCGTTCTGTCATTCCATCGAGCGATCGGACCCGCTGATTGGCTTTCGCTTTATGCGGCGCCCCCTGCATCTAATGCACAAAATCACATACATGTATATGATTATGCGCAGCTGGGCTGCCCTGCCACAGTATATATGCGGTGAGCAATCCCAAACTGGCTAAGGCCTGATGGCTGAAACTCATTAGCTTATTTTATTCTGTATTGATGATGTAAACAATAAAGTTACCTTACTTTGAAGGCACTGAGTTGCCGACTACATTTTATATTTGTTTGCTGAAGTCATGTAAGTGTGGACACTGGAGTCTGGAAAAAAGTCTTCTCAGCTTCTTAATAGGCCACATTGAGCAGTGTAGATTTGTTACTATAGTAAGTGAACGTATACCTTTTTACAGTTATTTTAATGGAAATGTTTTCAAAGCATAGGTTACGCACAGTTGTGACAGCTCTTAGCTTATTGCACCATATATCGCTTATTCCATTTTATTAGTGATCGACCAATTATCGGCAAAGCCGATATATCGAGGGCCGATCTGCACTTTCCCCGATATATTGGAATCGGCCACCAAGGTGACCGTTATTGTCGATATTTCAGGAAAGCGCTTGTACTAGAGGCATCACCCCGGTACCTGCGTCCATAGCTGATGGTCGGCTGTCTTGTAATGACAACCGATGCTGCTGAGAAGCCGCTCGGCTGTCATTACAAGGAGCGGAAGGGGACGCTCCCCCTCCCGCCGCCTTCCACGGCTCACCTGGGTCTCCCGTCCCACCAGGAGACCCGGGCAACCAGCCTGCACGGCCACCGAAGACCTGATCAAAGCCGCATTCGGCTCTGATCGGGTCTCCGTGAAATAAAAAAAACCCGGAAGTGATTTAATGACATCACTTCTGGGTACTCTGCGCCAGATTAAAAAAAAATGGCATTTTGAATGCTTTTAAGAGCAGAGGAGGGGTTTGGGGTCTTTTAGACCCCCAGATCCCCCCACAAGAGTACCTGTCAAGTGATAAAAATAAAAAATAAAAATATTTTTTAAGTATACGAAAACATCGGTCAATAGCGGCCGATACCGATATGCAATGGCCAAAATATCAGTATCAGCCACGAAAAACCGATATTGGTCGATCAGTACATTTTATAGGTCAGTATAGACACAGAAATGTGGAACTCCAGACCACTTTTTTTGAAGTATTTAGTGATTGTAGCTGTACTAGCACACTTGCATCAAAAATAACTGAATACTGTTCATGTTATTATTATTATGTTATTTTTGTTTTTAAATTTGCACTAACATTGAATTGTTCAGGACAAACTTTTGGGTTGTTCACTTCTTCTTGTTCTAAGCTGTACTGATGCACAAAGTTTTAGCAAAATGTTGAGTAGATCAAGCTCGGAGAAAAAGAACAGCATACACACATACAGTATAAACAGCAATGGTAATCAGGCTGGGATAGTTGTTAAATTAAAGAAGGGAGTTGTTAATGGAATAGTGAGGGATAAGAGTCACAGAGGTGAAAATGGTCATTAAACTGTGGGATAGTAATTTAGAAAATCGAGGTACATATTTAGCCCATTATATTTTGTGTCAAATAGAATTATCATGCATAGTTCAGAAGTTTTCCTTTCCTGAGTTTTTTCAAGTTCCCCTTAAGAACCAAAACTTTTATGTCTTCCATACAGTGATCTGGTTGTGAGAAATGACATCCCACAGGTGTGCAGTGATGATCTTTCTTGTGTTATTTTATGGTGTGTCTGTGTAAATTCATTGTTTTTTTGTTATTACTGCCCTGTTTTGCCAACAAAAGATCCTTGGTTGCAGTTTTTACATTGCCTAAGATACAAAATATTATTGCACAGATTGCAATCATCTTTTTGCAAGATTTGGGTCTATGGTTTGGCTTCCAGCTAATTAACCTCTTGCTGAACGGGATAAATTTACATATTTCACATACATGTTAAAATTGAGATTATTTTGAAGGAAAATTACTTAGAACCCCCAAAAATTATATATTTTTGTAAAGCAGAAACCCTGCAGAATAAAATGGTGGCTGTTGCAATTTTCTTTATGTCGTACAATATTTGGGAAGCCATTTATCAAAGAAAAAATTTCAATTTAAAATTGTAGCCACCTCTGAAATGGTGACAAACTGTGCTACCTAAAACTCATAGGTGACACTTTAAAAGCCCTTGCAGGTTACTTGGGGGGCCCGGATAACTTTTACCTGACAGCTGATCACCAGCTGAAAAAAATGGCACCAGGATCATGTCTACAGCTGAAGCCATGATCCTGGTATAACCACATGCTTTCCAGGACATTTATATACACTATATTACCAAAAGTATTGGGATGCCTGCCTTTACACGCACATGAACTTTCATGGCATCCCAGTCTGAGTCTGTAGGGTTCAATATTGAGTTGGTCCACCTGTTCACACAACCACGGGTTCGTGCCTGGGGTCCAGGGCGTTTCTGTACACTGGTTCAAGTGCAATTCAGTTCCGAATTTTTGCCTGAATTTGCACCTGAACCGGACCCAAAGACGCACCAGACCCTTTTTAAATTGGGCCCTAGGCACTCTGGACACATGTGAACGGGTTCCATTGAGAGCTGGTCCCACTTGCATGTCATACGAATTGGATGCAGGGAAACCCACATCCAATTTGCATATGTGTGAACCCAACCTAAGCAGAAAAATGCCAGAAGATTGTTTTTAATGCTGTCATAATAAAGACATTATTAACCACTTAAGCCCCGGAAGATTTTACCCCCTTCCTGACCAGGGGGTATTTTGCGATTCGGCACTGCGTGAATTTAACAGACAATTGCGCGGTCGTGCGACGCTGTACCTAAACGAATTTGACGTCCTTTTTTTCCCACAAACAGAGCTTTCTTTTGGTGGTATTTGATCACCTGTGCGATTTTTTGATCACGCGCTATAAACAAAAAAAGAGCGTCAATTTTGCAAAAATAACAATATTTTTCACATTTTTTATATGAAATTCCCCAAAAAAAAAAGTAAAAATCTAAATTTTTTAACATTTTCGGCCAATTTGTTTTATGCTACATATGTTTGGTAAAAAAAATCGCAAAAAGCGTATTTTGATTGGTTTGCGCAAAAGTTATCGCATTTACTAATAAAGGGAAAGATTTTTGTCATTTTTGTTGTTTTTTTTTTAACGCGTAATGGCGGCGATCTGCGATTTTTGTGCGGTACTGCGACATTGCGGCGGACAGATCGGACCCTTGACTGATATTTTTGACACTTTTGGGGTTACCAGTGACATTTCTACAGTAATCAGTGCTATATATATGCACTGTTACTGTAAAAATACACTGGCAGTGAAGGGGTTAACTTTATTTGAGAGGGAGGGGCTGTGTGTGTCCCTATGGGCGTGATTCTAACTGTGATTGGCTGTGGCTTGAGGTGTAGTTACACTGATCTACGGTTCTACATAGTAGATCCGTATGATCAGTGTCTCTACACAGGGAGAACTGACAGGCAGCTTGTTTACACAAGCTGCCTGCCTTTCTCCCTCTCCCCCGACGATCGCAGAGTGACCGGCGGACATCGGGTCCGCTGGTCACACGCGCGGGGGGGTGCGTGACCACGCGGGAGCGGGAGCGCGCTGCCGGCGGCGCGCACTCGCTCCCCAGACCCTCCCAGGCTAGTGACGTACTGATACGTCACTCTGTCTGTGAGGGGCTGACCGCCGCCGTATATAGTCGTGCAGCGGTCGGCAAGTGGTTATAAAGACAGGATTATGTTGTGCTGGATACCTGCTTAGCTTATTCAGTACCTTTTTTCTGTGTACTTCTTGGGGTGAAAGTTCCACATGAAAGGAATGAGCTGTATGAATTCTTATTTGGAACAAATAAAGTCCAATTGTCATCTGTAGTTGCACCACTGCTAGGCTCAGACACCATAGTACACTGGTCTGCATCATCCTCTAGCAATGCTTACAGTATAAAAACTTTTCATTCTTTGCTCACAGAGGTTGATAGTCCTTTGGATTATTTCTCATATGATGTTGCCATCTCAAAGTATTCATCAAATAAAAGAAAGAAAAGGAAAATGGTGATGAAAACAACTGTTTGCAAGTATATGTTTTTAGAAACAAAAACATGCACAAAGTGGTTTTTGATGACTGTTAATTGCTTAATTACGGTATTATTGCTCTAAAATTCCACTTAGCTGGCAACCATTTAACACAGAAGAGGGCACTGAGGGTAAATGGACGAGGGAGGCTGGATGATGTGCAAGGTGTTGGCTTTATGTTGCACATCTTTAGAAATTGACTAGGAAACTCTTGTGGGAACCCGATACTCTCCAATCTGGACACAGGGACCATTTATAAAGCACCACAGACACTGATATCCAAGCTCTCATCAGTCACACCCAATTTACAGGTTTTGACAAATCTTGCTTCCGACATCTCAAGCCAGTACACTTTGCTTGAAACAGACTTTACTAAAACTGGAGAGTACAAAATCTGTTGCAGCTCTGCAGAGAAACCAATCAGCTTCCATTTTTTTTCTTTTTTTGTAAAAGCTTAAAATGTTACTAAACCCAGGACACTGCATTCACTATATCCGGTCTCCCATAGCACATAGAACATGGAAATGCAATTGTTTTAGTAAATATAAACTGCTAAATAGCTTTTCTTATCAGCAGTATATAGCAGTCTTGTGACTTCTATCAGCTCCTGGTAAAGCTTGTAGGAAGAGTTTTCATACTGCACTGAGCTGTCCTGTCAGGATGCAGGGCCCATGACCCTCTGCCTGGGCAGTGCTGATTGGCCCTGTGCTGATCACATACACTCTCCCAAGAAAAAAAAACTCTCTAGCAATACACACCAAACTTAGCATATGAAGCCTGACTCCAAAGGCTCTGTCTTATCTGGACAGGTTCTGGAAACAGTGGAAGGAGAGAAGGGTCTGTGCATACAAGATCAAACAACCTTTTTACAAAATGCAGATAATTAACCCCTTAGGTTCCACAGTGAGTATAACAAGCATGCTTTACAGCATATACAGGCTGACTTTACTGTTGTGGGTTTAGTAACACTTTAGTTGAACAAGCTGAAGTTAGAAACTGATTGGCTACCATGCAGAGTTGCACAAGTATTTGCACTCTCCAGTTTTAGTAAATCAACCCCACTGCTCTGACTAGTAGTTACAGGTTAGCTAAGACAGGCAATATCACTTATGGAGTTAGTAAGATTTGTGCATTATTTAGACCAATCAAAAACCAGCTTATAAGGCCTCATGTACACTGCTGCTGATAAACGGACGTTTAGGAGCAGTAGAGCATTTTTTTCAGCAGCCCCTGAACTCTCTTCTAGGTTATCTTATCTGTCCACGTACACTGAGACATTTATAGTCATTTAGAGGCAGTTGAGTTTAGTGGCATTTGTTTTTTTAAAGCAAAAAATTGCATTCAGAACGAAAGTTTATTGGCTTTTGAATCGCCAAATGCTTGTAACAGTGCGCAAACACATCTAAATGCGGTAACTCACATTTATAAGCATTTGTTAATAGGCGTTTTCAATGGGGATACATGTCTGACCATTTTACAATGTAAAAACGCTTCTAAAGGCATATGCCACTAAATGCGCATATAAACGCAGCAAAATGTATGTTTTTAACCGTCAGTTACTAGCTGTCAAGTTCCAGCATTCAGTAGCAGTTTTCAAATGTCTTGTGTACATGAAGCCTTAATATTAGGGATCGGCCGAACATTCCCCTGTTCGGTTCGCACCATAACATATCTCGAACAGGGAAAAAGCACTAGCAAACATGCAAACTTTATTAAAGTCTATGAGACATGAACATGAGAAATCAAAAGTGCTAATTTTAAAGTCTTAGATGCAAGTTATTGCCATAAAAAGAGTATGGGGACACTGTATCAGTGCAAAAACATTTTTTTAAAACGATCAGTTTCAAAAGAGCAGTGAATTTTATGATGCTTAAAGTGAAACAATAAAAAGGAAAAACTCCTTTAAATATCCTGCCTGGGAGGGGGTCCCCTTAGTCTGCCTGTATGGCGTATCTGTATGATGTATAGAGCCTGCTAAGCAATAGTGACATTTCTAAAGGAAAAAATGTAATTTAAACATGCTTGTGGCTGTAATGTTGCCGGCTTCCGGCAATATAGATAAAATAAAATGAAAAAAAAAAACACTGTAGGACCCCCTTCCCCCCCAAAATCTATACCAGACCCATTCTGAGCATGCAGGAAAGGGGGGATGAGCAAGAGCCTCTCTAATGCTGAACCATACCAGGCCACATGGCCTCAACATGGGGGGGTGGGTGCTTTGGGGCAGGGGGGCTCTGCCCGACAACCCTGGGCTGTGGTTGTTGGGGTCTGTGGGTGGGGACTTATCAGAACCTGGAAGCCCCCTTTAGCCCCCTTTAGTCCCCCAAACCTGCCCCCCCCATGTGAATGGGTATTGGGTACCTACCCATTCACCAAAAAAAGTGTCAAAAAGTAAGAAACACAGGAAACAATTTTTGACAATTCCTTAATTAAAAAATAAAAAAAAATAGTGTCCCTCAATGTAAATACATTGTCAATCACGATACCCGCCGTACCCAAACAAGAGAAAAAATAAAAAACGCTTCTGCCACTTGGGAGGCATCTCGCCATCTGCCCAATCTGCGTTTTTTTCCTAATTCTGTCATGGGGTTTCCCTTAAAAGCCATACCAGGCCCCATTTTACAATTATTTTTTTAATTCAGCTCTCAGCAGGGAAGCCTTAACAACCTATTGACTGTGCTCACGGCCGCCGAACTTTCCACTTAGTGCAGAGAAAGTTCAGGTGTTAGGCATGTACCTGAATGGACAATATTCAGTCCAAACTTATGCTCAACCCAAACCCTTCCCCCATTACTAGTGATGCCTGAACACTGTAACCCCTCACAGTTGCTCTTGATGGGCGCAGGAACAGGCTCTGCAGTTAAAAAAGTGAAAAAAATTGAAATTACATGCACCTGTCAAACAGGTGCAGAAAACATTGGGCCTTGGATGTTCATGGTGCCTGAACACTGTATCCCCTCGCAGTTACTCTTGCTAGGTGCATGAACAGGTCCTGCTGTTAAAATTTTGAAAAAAAAATGTAATTATATGCACCTGTCAAACAGGTGCAGAAAAATTGGGCTTTGGGTGTTGGTGTTGCCTGAACACTTTAACCCCTCACAGTTACTCTTGCCGGGTGCAGGAACTGGCCCTGCTGTTAAATATTAGAAATAAAAAATTTAAATGACATGCACCTGTCAAACAGGTGCTTAAAAATTGGGCCTTGGGTGTTGGTGGTGCCCTAAACCAAAACCATTGTTGCAAGCTAGCATAATCAAGATTAAGGAATAGGATAGGCAGTCTTCAAGGGACCCCAGATCCCTAACAAATTCAATCAATTACATCTGCATTAGGGGCTTGCTAGCTGCGGTTGATCCAGGACTGATTCAGTTTGATAAATGTCAGCTGGTCAACAGAGTCTGTGGACAGAAGCACTCTTATCGTCACAAAACCTCCAGCAGCACTGAATGTTCAGAAAGCACGCTTGAAGCAGGACAGGCCAGTAGCTCGATTGCATATCGAGCAAGTTCTGGCCAGTGGTTCATTCTCAAGACCCAGTAACCCAGTGAAATTGTTTAAAGGCATCGCTTAGCTGGTTGTCTTCTCCACCGCTCTTCCTTTGTCCAAATGATGCCTCAGAAACACGTTGTCCAGAGAAATGGTGTTACATACATTTTTCTTCAAGGCATCCTCAAGATGTTTCATCCTCTGCTCCCTCTGCGAAGGCAGGATGAGCTCTGCAACTTTACCCTTGTAACGTTGATCAAGAAAGGTTGCCAACCAGTAATGATGCCTCTCCTTGATACCCCAAATCCTCTGGTCCTTTCACAGACTTTGCAGAATCAGGGAGCCAATGCAGTGTAAGTTTAAGGAGACATGAGATTCTGAGTCCTCTGGGTCACTAAGGATGACTTTGTCAGGAACTACTTCTCCCCAGCCACCTACAACTCCTGGGGTTTCTGGGGAAGGAAAACCATCCTTTGAAGACTATATGTTATCCACGCTGCCATGATCCTCCTCATCTTTCTCCTGTGTGTTTTTTGGCCCCACAGGAATGGTATTTGCATAAAGGGGGCCTTGTGAGGAAAGGAAATCCTCCTCTTCCTCCGGCTGTTCTGCTTCAAGTGCCCTGTCCATGATTCCATGAAGTGTGTGCTCCAGCGGGAAGAATAGAGGGATAGTGTCACTGATGCATGCATTGTCACGGCTCACTATCCTTGTGGCCTCCTCAATTGATGACAGGACAGTGCATGCATTCTTTATCAGCAGCCACTGGTGTGGCCAAAAGAAGTTAAGCTCCCCTGAGCCTGTCCTTGTGCCATACTCACACAGGTACTCATTGATGGCACTCTGCTGCATGTGCAGCTGCTGCAGCATTGCCAATGTTGAGTTTCACCTGGTGGGCATGTCACAAATGAGGCAGTTGGTGGGCAGGTTGAATTCCCG
Source organism: Pelophylax lessonae (assembly GCF_965119305.1). Classification (NCBI taxonomy): domain Eukaryota; kingdom Metazoa; phylum Chordata; class Amphibia; order Anura; family Ranidae; genus Pelophylax; species Pelophylax lessonae. The sequence continues at coordinate 415,551,295 of NC_138768.1, forward strand.
TTGAATGTCAGCCAGCTGATCACTGGCATTGTATGGCCACCGGAAATGGCCACAGATTTTTCTGGCCTGCCTCTAGTATTTTGGCAATGCTTTATCCACTTCAGACAGAGATTGAAACGTTGTGATCTGCTGCACATGTTTTGAAAAAAGCCCACACCAATGAACTTTTGGAAGTCAGCAGGGAGTTAGCATTGCCCTGCACCTGTGGAGCTCTGTGGTAAGATGCAAAAGGGTGGCTGCCCTTAAAACGGCCCCTGGGGATACCCTGCCTCATTGGTGTTGTGTCTCCTCCTCCTCACTTTCCTCCTCTGTTCTCTCAGGCACCCAAGTACAGTCAGTGACCTCATCATCCCCTCCCTCCTCCTCACTGGAGAAAACTTGGCAGTATGCTGCAGCTGGGGGAACATGACTGTTAGTTTCTGGTCCGTCATTGGCACCCCCTCTCTCTAGGCTCAAGTTACTCCCTTCCTCAACCTGGGAACCAACATCTGAGCATTCAAATTGCTGTGCATCCTCCAGCAGCATGTAACTGACACTATGATAGAATAATTAAAATGACTCCTACGTGCATGATGGTGGGGCTGCAAAAGGAGTAGCTGTGGACAAGGAGCCTGTGCAATAGGTCGCTTGGCAGGACGCCTGTGAGCGTCTGCCTCTCCTTGTTGGCCTTTCTGACATGATTGGGATTTTTGGGGTGGATTTTTATAGCTTTTTATTATAGAGTTTTGGATGAAAATATGGTGCTTGGGTGCAATACTTTTGTGCTTAGTGCACTATAAACCATTTTATTATAGTTTTTTTTTTTTTTAATAAAGAAAAAAAATAATAAAGCCAAAAAAAAAGGAGCCACTGCTTACCCAGAGGAGGAACAGCAATTATACCCTAACTTTTTTAGTGCTGCTGCGGAAAAAAAAAAAGAAAACCACTGCTGGTGCAGAAGGAATAGCACCTGTGACGCAGATGGGAGAGTACTAATAATGCAGTAACAGAACCTGATGCTGCAAGAAAAAAAAAATGAAAAGAAATAAAAAATATCAATGAAAAAAAAAATTGGGATCGGTGGGGGTCACACAGACATGTTGTATACACCAACACTTCAGTGGCACCATTACACTTTTCTTACACAAGAATCACAGCACAGCACTGCATTAAAATAACTGAACACGCAATCCACTGACTATCCTGCCTAATTGCTATGTAAGCAGCCTTATATAGTGTGGGGATTGGACTTAGCCCTTGAGCCATGATTGGCCAAAGGCACCTTGCCTTTGGCCAATCATGACTCTGACAGGACATTGTGCTGTACCTGACATGTATGCTTTGGCCAAACACCAGCAATTATTGCACTGCGAGATCGCAGTGCATTATGGGGCACTCGTCAGCAGGCGAACTTCCTGCCGAACGCCTCGGGTGTTTAGCAAATATACCTTCAACTTGAACATAAAGCCCATCCCTAATGTTATATTTAATATTGCTAGTTGGATCATGACAATGTGAACTATTTGGTGCATTCTGTTTTTGTTATGATACAATTTAGACAGAGGCTTTAACATATTTTATTGTATTTTTTGTTTGACGTATTATAGTGAATTTCCAAAAATGTTGTTTCATTTGTCTGTGATTTGGAAATGAAACTAAAGACAGTGTCTGGTTAGAGTTTTATGATGTGATTTTGTGTTTGTAGTGTAGCAGTTAGCTCAAAAAACACTACTGTGTTGTGCACAGGATGTATGTATGGAAGCAACTGTCAACACCAATGCCCGAGCTTTAGACATGCATAATGTAGCTTATAAACACCACACTACCACACAAATATTGTCTATGGTCTGCTGAAAGGGGAAGTTAATTTAATCCAGAAATTTTTATAGCAGTTAGCAAACACCATGCCGGTGCTGTGCTTTACTTGTAACGTGTGCTTTGTAAGGTGCACACTGCAAAACATATTTTATTTAACTTGGTTTTCAGATAAACTGTTTTGTGAAATAAGGTGAAAAAATTCAGTACTTTAGTCCATTGTGAACCAACCTAAAGTAGAACTACAGTAAAGCTGTTTTTTTTTTAATGCTAGCGGGTAGATTTTATGGCAGCAGAAACAAAAACTCTCTTCCCCTTCCTACTAGCATTATTTTACAAATATTACAACAGCTGTACATACACAGTCAATTTAACAGATTAGGTTATTGTCTGAAAGATCAGACAGACAGGCAGTAACTTGTAGTTTACTAAACAGATTCAAAGTTAGAAAAAATGCAAGTGGAAAAGAGGTTCAAGATGGCAAAGAACATGCATATACTGCAAGGGCTGGTGCCAGGATTTTTGACACCCTAGGCGAAACCTAATTTTGCCGCCCCTTGCTTCTGTCCCTGACTCCACCCCCTTTGCCATGCCCATGTATTCGTGGAGGTGGCAGGGGTGAATATTTTTGCGGCGCTGGGTACCATCCTGCAATGTGGTGGGAATAGTGTCTGGTAAACACAATATGGGACATAATGGGAGCCCCGCACACTCCCCTGTAATGTACGGGGTGGTAGTGCGGAGGTCTCAGGGGGATAACAGACGGTGATGATGATGAGGTGACAGATTGCTCCCAGCTGCCTGTCACCTGCCAGAGCCCTAGAAAGCCCCAACCACACCCACCTACATTACCTACCTGGGCTGTGATGGGGGGGGGGGGGTAATTTCTGCTGTGATCTGTGTACAGCCCACACCAACCTCAGCTTCTCCTCCCGGTTGGCGGTCGGCAATAATAAAGTTTCACTGCCATCCATGTGAATGAGGTCATGGAGAAAGCCAATCACAGATCACCATCAGTCAGACGAGGTCAGCATTTTGGTAGATGGTTACACTGTCCACCATACACAGCCCCCCAATATCACAACATACCCCCAATATCACACAATCCAGCCTCCCCCATATTATACAATACAGCCCCCCAATATCATACAATACAGCCACCCCATATTTGACAATACAGCATCCCCCCATATCACACAATACAGCCCCCCATATTATAGAATACAGCCTACCAATATTAAACAATACAGCCCCCCATCACACATTACAGCCCCCCATATCACACATTACAGCCCCCCTATATCACACATTACAGCCCCCCATATTACACAATACAGCCCCCCATATCACACAATACAGCGCCCCATAATAAAGAATGCAGCCCCCCAATATTAAACAATACAGCCCCACATATCACACAATACAGCCCCCATATCACACATTACAGCCCCCCCATATCACACATTACAGCCCCATATAACACATTAAAGCCCCCCCTCATATCACACAATACAGCCTCCCCATATCACACAATACAGCCCACACAAAACAACGCCCCCATATTATGCAATACAGCCCCCCAATATTATAAAATGCAGCCCCCACATATTATAAAATACAGCCCCCTCCCATATCACAAAATACATCCCTCCATATTATGCAATACAGCCCCCCCATGTTATAAAACACAGCCATCCCATATCACACAATACAACCCCCCCCCCCCATGTATGAAAAGAAGATAGTGAGGAGGCCAGTGTCCGGATGGGTGGTGTACTGAGTGAGGGGTGGGAGAGGAGGGGACACACACCGTTATCGTCTCACCTGGCTGGCTTTGTGAAATTGTTTCCTCAGCCCGGCCATTGAAATGCTGTCCTAGGCTTGTGATGGGGAGGGGAGCCCGGTGTGCAGCAATATGCTTCTGCCAGAACATGGAGGAGTAGGAGGCATCTGGAGAGGTGCAAGCCCTGCCCCCTGGGTGTGATTAAAGATCACATCCTTTTTGTCTAATTACAGTAAGCTCGGCTCCTGATCTACAAGCCGCAATCAGCTGGAGGGGCGGAGCGTTTTGAGCGCAGAGCTGGATCCCAAGGAGGAGCTCAAACCCCATAAGTGCCGGTTGCCATTAGAGGCACAGAGGATGTGATTTCCATGGAGAGCACCTCCGGCGCCCCTGACTCATGTGTGCTCTAGGCTGGCGCCTACCTTACCTATAGGTAGCACTGGCCCTGTATACTGCAGAGTCTGATCATGAAAGCTGTACAAACATAGGGGTTGGTTTACTACAACTGGAGAGTACAAAATCTAGTGCAGCTGTGCATGGTAGCCAACCAACTTTTAACTTGTTCAATTAAGCTTTAACAAAAAAAACCTGGAAGTTGATTGGTTTCTTTGCAGAGCTGCACCAGATTTTGCACTCTCCAGTTTTAATAAATCAACCCCATAGACTCTTTACAGTAGTGTCCATATGACACAGCCATGTGGCTGCATGGCATAGTCTCTATAAGATTATATATCAGAGAGGCTAGCTGAGAATCACTACATCAAGAACAAGGCAGATCATTGTTCTGTCGCTACAGAAGACATGTGTCTCTGTCTCTGCTAAGCAGGGGTACTCATCCATACCTTCCCCTAGTACAAACACCTCCCCCAAAGTAGTAAAGCACATGTCAGGCACACATTTTCCATTCTTACCACCATGCTTACCACCATGCTTCACAGATGGTATCAAGTACTTCTTGTGAAATGCTGTTTTCAGTTTGCACCAAACATGTCTACCATTACTGTGACCATACAATGGGAGGTAAAGTTGTTAATCATGTGACCATTGTAATACGTTGTGGCAGCAGTCACATGATTAAGAGCCTCACCTACTGCATCCCAATCCTAAATGGTGACTGGGAGCTATCATTAACAGCTCACTGCACTTAGAGAGCAGGAAGAGTTAACTAACACTTTCCATTGTGTTTGCTGCTTCCTGTTCTTGCATACCATAGACAAGTATTTGGGATTTGCTTTAGTTTTAGTGAAAGCAGGCAGCATGTAGGACAGGTAAAACAAAATGTTTTTTCTGCCTTTACGGCTTGTAAGTGTATCTAAACCCAAGAACAAAAATTAAATATATTACAGTTCACAAGGCCATAGCTGTGATGACTGCATTTATTTTTTTACCTTTATTTTCATCTGTTGATCCTGCCAGTAGTATATTTACTGTCCTAGGGTAACAAGATTCACTCACTGAAATGTCAGTATGGAGGAGCAAAAATGTCGCTTATCGAACTTCTTTAACGGGACGCTTTCAATGGTATATTTAAAAGAGCAAAAAAAGAAGTAAATAAGCAAACTTAATTATTAGGGTTTATGTATACTTTAAACACAGAGTAGAGATTATAACAGTCTAAAGCCTCGTACACACGCACCGATTGTTGGCCGACCGATCGGCCATCTTTTGTCCAGTGTTGTTGTGTTGGTTGAAATGTGCTCTAGACTGCACACGAATTTTGTCGGCCAACAACAACCAACTGCAGAAGTGATGTCATGTTCTGGTCTACTTTTCGTGTGTTTTTTCTTCTCCGAGCATGCCCAGCCTTGCTCATCACATTTTTGTCTGCCGAAATCTGTACTGACTGAAGAACAATCGGCCGTTCTGGTGACGGCCAACAAAAATTTTATAGCATGCACACCAGATTTTGTTCGGCCGAAAAGTCACAGTCGGTTGTCGGAAGCATCATACTAACAAGCCGACAATCGGCCGATCGGACGTTGGCTGAAAATTCACGGCCAACAATCTTTGCGTGTGTACGGGGCTTAAGACCTCTTGCACACTGCAGCTTAAAAAAGTTCAGTACAGCTTTTTTTTTTACTGAGCTAAAATACAGCCCATTCATTGTAATGTGCCTATGCACACAGGCGCGTAAACAAGCGGCGTGCATTCTTCAGTAAAAACAAAATAGAAAAATCTGCATTTTTGGTCAGTAATTTACGCCTCATGCGTGCAAATGCATGCAAATAAGTATGACTGCACACTATTGTGCGCAAATGGCCATTTACAAAATGAACAAGAACAATAACGTGAGAATACGTTTCTGTGCATTTGTGAACACATATGCACAAAAATACATGCAAATACATAAAAAAAAAAACAGATGAAAAAGTAGATGCTCAAACAGGAGTATTGTGTGCAAGAGGCCTAATTTGTTTTCAAAGTTTAAGATTGCTAAGGACATTTTAGTAATTTTTCATTTTTTTTTTTACTACTGGACATCTTTGGGAGGCCTAGTGAGGACCACCAAATCTAACATTGACTAAGCACTCACTGTGAATTTTAATGCCACAAAGAATATCTAAATTGTTAAACTACTAGTTGACACTTAGAAGATAAGGGATCTTAATGAAGTGTGTTATAGAAATTAGTGACATATTTGGAATATTATTGAAAGATTAATTCCTAAATCTTTCAATGAATTTCAATCATCAACCTAGAAAGAATACTCAATTTTTTCCATCTTATCTATCCTTAAGAAAACCCTGGCAATGAAAAATAAACAAACTGAGACATTATCCCTGAAGTTTACCTTAAGCCTATAGTTCAGTTCTTTAGGCTGGGGAGATGAATTCTGATATTTTAATGGTGATTTTTTAAAGTTTAAAAAAAATCAGTGGTACCTTTTGTTTTTCTGAACGTTTTTTTTTTTTTTTTTTATTCCAATAAATAAAGAATCTCAGCATGGAGGCATAAATTGATCTCTTGTTTGTTGTGAGCTTTCCCCGAGGTGTCAGAACTCACTTGGCTGCCATAGGCATGGCACTTTCTGCACTGGCAATGCTCTCTTCCAGTCAACACTTGTTTTACTCCAGCTGGGTCATCTGTGAGCTCTGCTGACGTGAAGATTGATCTTTTCTCCACAGCTTCTTCTTTGCCTCTGAGAGTCTCTGCAATCAGAAAAGAGGAAAGAAGATAGAAGCACTGTTACTTGTCAAGTATCCGGAATGACTTCAATATATGCCATGAGCTACTAAACAATGAATATAAACTGATTGAAAAGTCGCTCTGAGCTATTATGTTTACATGTGCTTCAATTCTATGTTGAATTATTACTGTTTTTTTTTTTTTTAGGTGCATTGTTTCTTGTACAGGATGTTGTTTTACGTTTTTTTTTTTTTTAATGCTCTTGGACTTTAAAATCTATGATTCTCAAAGTTTACTTTTTGCAATGCGGATGCAGATTTATATTATGCTATCATTTTTTCCCAATAAAATTAATAAATCATTAGACAGGACTAGTTAACGGTTTTGTGCAGTTGATGCAGTTATTAGAAATGCTTCTGTATTATAAAAATATTGATATGTTTCATGCAAGGAATGTGCAAAGTACCATTGCAAACCAATTTGCTATTATTATTACAAGTCTGTTATTATTAGTTACAGTGGGGATCAAAAGTTTGGGCACCCCAGGTAAAAATGTGTATTAATGTGCATAAAGAAGCCAAGGAAAGATGGAAACATCTCCAAAAGGCATCAAATTACAGATTAGACATTCTTATAATATGTCAACAAAAGTTAGATTTTATTTCCATCACACTTTCAAAATTACAGAAAACAAAAAAATGATGTCTGCAAATGTTTGGGCACCCTTCAGAATTAATAGCATGCTTTGCCCCCTTTGCAAGGCTGAGACCTGCCAGTGTCATGGATTGTTCTCAATCATTGTCTGGGAAGACCAGGTGATGTCAATCTCAAAGGTTTTAAATGCCCAGACTCATCTGACCTTGCCCCAACAATCAGCACCATGGGATATTCTAAGCAGTTGTCTAGAAAACTGAAACTGAAAATAGTTGACGCTAACAAAGCTGGAGAAGGCTATAAGAAGATAGCAAAGCGTTTTCAGATGTCAATATCCTCTGTTCGGAATGTAATTAAGAAATGGCAGTCATCAGGAACAGTGGAAGTTAAAGCAAGATCTAGAAGACCAAGAAAAATATCAGACAGAACAGCTCACAGGTTTGTGAGAAAAACAATTCAAAACCCACGTTTGACTGCACGATCCCTCCAGAAAGATCTGGCAGACACTGGAGTTGTGGTACACTATTCCACTATAAAGAGATACTTGTACAAATATGGTCTTCATAGAAGAGTCATCAGAAGAAAACCTCTTCTACGTCCTCACCACAAAAATCAGTGTTTGCACTTTGCAAATGAACATATAAACAAGCCTGATGCATTTTGGAAACAAGTTCTGTGGACTGATGAGGTTAAAATTTAACTTTTTGGCCGGAATGAGCAAAGGTACGTTTGGAGAAGAAGGGGCACAGAACTTAATGAAAAGAACCTCTGTCCAACTGTTAAGCATGGGGGTGGATCAATCATACTTTGGGGTTGTATTGCAGCCAGTGGCACAGGGAACATCTCACGAGTAGAAGGAAAAAATGGATTTAATAAAATTTCAGCAAATTTTGGATGGTAACTTGATGCCATCTGTGAAAAAGCTGAAGTTAAAGAGAGGATTGCTTCTACAACTGGATAATGATCCTAAACACACCTCAAAATCCACAGGGAATTACATCAAGAGGCGTAAACTGAAGGTTTTGCCATGGCCTTCACAATCTCCTGACCTCAACATAATTGAAAATCTATGGATAGACCTTAAAAGAGCAGTGCGTGACAGACAGCCCAGAAATCTCAAAGAACTGAAAGACTTTTGTAAGGAAGAATGGGCAAAGATGCCTCAAACAAGAATTGAAAGACTTGGTTGGCTACAAAAAGCGTTTACAAGCTGCGATACTTGCCAAAGGTGGTAAGTACAAGATATTAACTCTGCAGGGTGCCCAAAGTTTTGCAGACGCCATTTTTTTGTTTTCTGTAATTTTGAAAGTGTAAATGATGGAAATAAAATCAAAATTTTGTTGACATATTATAAGAATGTCTAATCTGTAATTTGATGCCTTTTGGAGATTTTTCCATCTTTCATTGGCTTCTTTATGCACATTAATACAAATTTTTACCTGGGATGCCCAAACTTTCAATCCCCACTGTATGTCTAAATCTGCTTTAGTTCAATTCATGGGCATGTTCAGCGAACATGTCTAAAAAATCCACAAATTGTGAACTTTAATGCAAACCCCACTGAAGTCAATTGAAGGCGAATCCAGAAAATTATTACTCTCCAAATTCAAGGCAAATAGGCTAGGGATTGTGAAACAAAAGGCATGTGGAGCTAGGCATTGGCAGGAAGGAACCTTACTAATGCAAACAAAAATTTCTAAAAATACAATTTGTCAAGGAGCAACTCTTTTGATTAAGCCAAAATTTAAACACTAAAATACACAGTTCCTTTACAACATGCTTGGGGGATGTCTTTAACCTTCTTGTAAAGTATTGCACCTGTAGGATGTACCAAAACAAAAGTGACAATTAAATACAAATACCATTTGCTACTAAAATACATTTCTCAGTCAGACCGCTTCCTTCCTTTTGGAAACATAGTCATTTTAATGTTTATAAGGCAAGAAAAGTTCATGGGGAGCTGGGCACTGCCCTGGGGGACATACAGCATGCAAACAAATAAAAAATAAATAAAAAAAACACAATTCATTCAGGGGCTACTTTAAATACACTCATTTCCTTTAGGGCTCTTTCACACATGGAGTCCGCTGGACGGACTCCGTTTTTCTCAGCAGGGGATCGATCTGGAGGATGACAGCTGTTCTCCGTGCTGTGTGCGGAGACACAGTTGTCAGGTCCCCATGCATCTCTATGGGGGAATCGGATGGGAACGGACTGTGTGTCCGTTCTCATCCGATCGGATCCGATCCACTGGACGGATGGAAAATAGGGTTTCCATCCAGATTTGATGTATCGAATGTCAGCGGACATGTCTCCGCTGACATCCGATGCCCTATAGAGATGCATGGTGTGACCGTTCAGATCCGTCAAAAAAACTGGCAGGTGGATCTGAACGGTCCGCCTGTGTGAAAGGGGCCTTAACCAGTCCCGGACCGGAAGGATTTGTCCTCTTAATGACCAGGCCATTGCGCAGTCGTGCAACACTGTATCTAAATAAAATTGATGTCCTTTTTTCCCCACAAATAGAGCTTTCTTTTGGGGGTATTTGATCACCTCTGCCATTTTTATTTTTTGCGCTATAAACAAAAAAAACAATATTTTTACATTCTGCTAAATAAGATTCCCCCCCAAAAAAAGGAAAAATCTAAATTTGTCATCCTCTTAGGCCAATTTGTATTCTGCTACATATATTTGGCGACAAAAAAAAAAAAAAAATAACAATAAGCATATTTTGATTAGTTTGTGCAAAAGTTATCGTGTCTACAAACTAGGGGAAATATTTATGTCATTTTTATTTTTTTATTTTTTTTTACTAGTAATGGCGGCAATCTGCGATTTTTAGTGGGCCTGCTACATTGTGGCGGACATATCGGACCCCTAACTGACATTGTTGACACTTTTGGGGGACCAGTGACATTACTACAGTAATCAGTGCTAAAAATATGCACTGTTACTGTAATAATAACACTGACAGGGAAGGGGTTAACGCAGTGGTGAACAAAGGGTTAAATGTGAGTCTAAGGGAGTGTTTTCTAACTGTGGGGGGGGGTGGGCTTGTGAAATGACCACAGAGACCTGTGATCCTATATAGAAGGATCACAAGCGCTCTGTGATCATTTCAGAGAGAACCACGGTCAGCTGTGTTTACAACAGTTGACCGTTCCTCTCTCTCAGCAGGGAGCGATCGCGGGTGCCCGGCGGCAATCGCGGCCGCAGGTCCTGTGGATCAGCATCCCCGCTGCCTAGTGGGGGCAGGAGCGCGCCACTGGCAGTGCGCACTCGCCCCACAGCACTATGCGTGCGACTGACATATGGCTACGTTGTTTCTCGCAGCCGAGCCAGCCTACCACAGTAAATCTGCAGCAGGCGGTCGGCAAGTGGTTAAATAACATGCTTGGGCATGGCTTAAACATGCATGTAATGTGGTGCACCTATATGATGTATTAAAGCAAGTAACATTTACAAAAAATAATACCATTTAAAATACAACTAAATGAAATTTCCCATCTGCTTTATTCTGTTTGTACACAAAGCAGTTGGAATTCCCCTCAACATACATACCAGATCTGTATTCTAGTATGAATTGTAAAGCCTCGTACACACTAGTAGGTTTTTTTCATTGAACCCAGCAGATCTGAACGAAAAAAATCTGACAGCTGTTCTATTGTACACTGACAGGGAAATGGCCCCCCGCCAGAACACTCCGGTCAGTGCTCTCAGCCATTGGCTGAAAGTTCTGATTAGGAGCCAATCGTCAGACCTTTTTCGACCCACTACAGTACACACGGCCTGAATGTCAGCTGGTTTCTTCTAAACTGGCTGATACCACCCAACATTTAGCCCATGTGTACTAGGCCTAAGGGAGAGCCTCATGAAAAAAGGAGGGGTTGGTTCTCCTTATTCAGATTACCTTAAAAGCTGTACAAAGTGCACTACAAATAATCAAAAATGACTCACTGGAGCATTGGGCTGTAAAGGGGGCAGGAGAGGCTGGCTCTAGCTCTCAGTGGTGCACTGAGAGGCTGAGCCAGCTGCGAATCAGTCATCTGGGTGAATTCTCACATTATTGTCAGGATCCTTGCAGAGCCTGGGCCAGCTCTGTGATGTCAGAATCTGGAACACAGTAGTGCAGAACTAAGTGTGCTCCTGTGATCCTCAGGAGAGGAATGGCCAAAAAAAGCTTTGACCATACATCTCCCTTAAGCTGAGTATACACTAGTAGAATTTCATTCAAGATTTTTTGTTGTAAAAACACGTGTTCATATTTCTTACACTTTAGTGGGGTCACATCGACCTTTGCAGGATGGAAATTTTTTCTAAAATGTTTTACGTTTTTAACAATGTATGTCCATTCCTTAACTACATTTTTGAATGATATTTGAATGTTCTGATACTTTTCGTAACATTTTTTAGTTCAAAATTCTACTAGCGTATACCCAGCTTTACTTTAGATACTGAAAGGTGCAGGTGGTAGAATATTATGTACAATGTTGAGCTGTCAATTGATTTACTTTCAGCTCTGATCTACTTCCTAACAAACAAAATTGTAGGTAAGTAGAGAGAGGAAAAAAGAAGAAAGAAATATAAATGCTTAAGCTATGTTTAAGCATGGTGGCCACAAAGGTAATATTGCATACATTTGACTCCAGTAGGTGAACACCATAACATTACTTGATAGTTTTCCGATCCTTTATTATTTAGACAGGTTTGATTTTCCTAGCTAATAGCCCATTCATGGGTATTCTAAGAAAAGCCCTTTTGCAGAACATAAGCATGCATGACCGTTTGAAACTAATGCATCACTCAAAAAAGTTATTTTTAATTTTGGACTAAGGTAAAGGATATATAAACCCTAAAACAAAAATGCAATATATTGCAACTTAACAGTCCTTAGATGTGGTGATTACATTTGTTTTGTTTTTTTTTTCTTCCAGGCTAAGGACCATTTCTGCAGGTAAAGAAAAATACCTGTTGATTCTGCTAAAAATCGTGTGTTCTTGTAACATTCTTTTGCACTGAATTGGTATCTCAAAATATGAAGTCAGGTTTCCCAGCTATTGTTTGTGAACTAAACAACCCCTCCTCCCTATGTATTAAAGAGGTGGAGGTGCTGGAAGTCCAGATCAGGGCATCAGGCTAAGGTGACAATACTGCACCTTCAAAGATGCAGTACAGTGAGTGAGTGTTGTCACCCTTGGACAGGAAGTGTGTTGAAGTGATATTAAAAGCAAATAAAAAAAAAAAACATGTCATATTTACAGTACCTGCTCTGTGTAGTGGTTTTGCGCAGAGCAGCCCCAATCCTCCTCTTCTTGGGTCCCCTGCCCCTTTCCTCCTGCCGATTGGCCCCATAGCAAACTTGCTCCCAAGCTGCTAATCTGTGTGTCCATTCACACACGGAGTTTAACTCTGCCCCAACCCCACTCTCTCCTCATTCGCTCATGGGCTGTGATTGAAAGTAGTGGGAGCCAATGGCCATGAGGAGGAAGAGACTCAGTAGAGCCGCTGGTCTCGTGCATAGTGCTGGATTGATGTGAGGCTCGGCCTTTACAACCACTTTATTGCCAGGACTACCAGCTAAAAATAAAGCCTGAAAAAGTTAAACGAATGAAGCCACCACATCTAAGGACTTTTATGCTGCTTTTTTTATTTTATATTTTTGGTTTTGGTTTTAGATATGCTTTCCCTCCTATGTCACATTTATTGCTACATGCTTCATGCTTCTCTGTTGTGGAGATTTGCCCTGACTTACTGTCCTTTTGATACCCAGGGCATTGTTGTGAGCTGAACCTCCTATTACCCTCTATGGTAGTGGTCTCCAAATTGCGGCCCTTTGCTTGCTTTTTTCATCCACTGATACCAACAATGGGACATAATTCCCCCCACTGACACCAATGAAGGGGCACAATTCCTCCCAATGGCACCAAAGATGGGGCCCAATTCCTCCTAAAACACCAAAGATGGGGCCTTATTCCTCCTAAAACACCAAAGATGGGGACCAATTTCTCCCAATGACACCAATGATAGGGCACAATTCCTCCAAATAACATCAAAGATGGGGCCTATTGACACCAATGATAGGGCACAATTCCTCCCAATGACACAAACAATGGGGCACAATTCCTCCCACTGACACCAACAATGGGACACTATTGACAGCAAAGATGGGGCATTGTTTGTTCCCACTGATGTCAGGACCTTTTAAACTCCCAGTGGCACAGTCCAGCCCCCCTTAGGGTTGACCATACATGTTCCACTTTCTTGTACAATTTTCTGTTAGATTTACCAAAAACCATATAATATGAGGTCAAAACTAAACAACACTTTCAATTGTAGCCTATTAGGCAGGCCTTTGTAATACATAGTTGAAGGTAAATCTAAAGGAAATTGTACAGAAAATTGTATAATGTGTGGCCAGCTGTCTGAAGGACAGTAAGCTGGCTCTTTGTTTAAAAAGCTTGGAGACCCCTGCTCTATGGCATGCATTCCTAATATGTACAGTATATTCCTATGGAGGATATACTAGGGGTGTTTAGATCCCTAGTTAATAGATATGTTTTTTTAATTATTCCCTGACTGGCATATTACCATATGGTTGAAAATCTATGGCAACTATTAGGTCTGCTACAGTGGTTTGCAAGCTCGCATTTTATTTTATATGTAAAAATTTGCAAGAGCGATTACATTGTCCTATTAAAACAATGCTACAAGTTAGCTCTAATTGCAGTAAACCAGCAGCAAACTGAGTGATGTCTCATTTTTACAAAGGTCTAAAGGTGTGAACATGTATATCTCTATTGCGCCTTATAATGACAGTGACACACACATTCATACTGGCATTAGCGCCTTACAAGATGACCAAAGCGGTCCCACAGCTGTCAGCAGACATTATTATGCCTGAATGCAATTAATTCTTCGAGAACTTAATGGCTATTAATATTTCCAGGCAGGTGACAGGAGCCAAGATGGAGTTCGACCAGGCAGCAATGATAAGTGTCAGGCTGCCAGCTGGATCTTTACATTGGGAGGTTTCTAGGAGAGTTGGATGTAGGAAGCACTAGTTGCGAGAGTAGGATAAATCAAGTTTAATAACTGTACTTGTAATTGTTTTCCCAGTGCGCTCTTCCAATTACTTGAAGAACTAGCCTGTCACTAGATATTAAGCTGTGTGCACAGCGAGCATGGAACAGGGAGCTAATCAATAAACATGTATTGGGGACTAGAGTCAAGATTCTATTACAAACTGCTGGGCCTAGAGCCACATTAGTGTAATAGCTACTGAGGGACAGTTACAATATTTGTACAGCAGCAACAAGTCAGCCATAGGTTTCCGACAGAGTGGGGGGAAATAAAAAGGCACAAAAAGAAGGAGGTTAAAGTAGCCAGCCGAATAACAGACCACTCTCACATCCTTCATGTAGCAGCTAAAGACAAGCCAATTAGGTGGAAGGCAGATAAGGAAAGTTTTATTTGTATACTAATTAAACCCCTGATGAAATTAAAAAAAAACACACGCAGCTCTGTAATTGTGTCTGAGAAAGGTCACATCGGGTTCAGTTATCACAACAGCACAGCCTTGAGATAGTTCCCTTAATCCTTTGCATTGGCCCTGCTAGGCTCCCTGGGTGTTTTTATTCATAAAAAAAATGAGAATTTCAAAGACTGATAGCCTTTATCTTCAATAGTGATTTTTCTTCTCAGCATAAAGTAAGGTGGAAGATGATAATAAATAGCTGGATTAAAAGATATGCCATTTGAAGATCCATTCTTATTCATAAATATATAACACTGTGATATTAATTAGTGTTTACAACACACTGGTTTTGTGTTGGATAACTTTGGGGTCACACTGTCAAATGAAAGAAAAAAAATAATAAAATGTAGGAACATTTTTCTGACATACTGATAGCTACAAAAGGAATGTTAAACTTTGATCTTTGTTTGTAGTAAATAAACCACTTTTTAACAAGCAATTCTAACTGAACCTGCATCAGTTAAGTTAATTGGTAACATGCTAAAGCCAAATGCACAATAAAAAAAGAAGTAAATAATATGGGAAATACAATATATAGAACAAAGCAATGACCCTATTTTGAAATAACACCAAAAAAAAAAAAAAAAAGGTAATATTGTTTTTTTTTTTTTATTAACAAAGCAAATATTTCCTGAAAATCAAACGTTTGCTGCCTGCCCACAGCAGTTGTACTGCGAGCGGGCGGCAGCTCCATGCCGGGCGACATACTGGTACACGGGTTGGACAAAATTATGGAAGCAAGTATGGTAAAAGAACAAAAATCGTTACCTAAGATGGTGTTGCACTGCTTTGGCATCCAAGACAGCCTGAATTTTAATGGGATGAATTGGCTAATATAAGTCTTGCATGGTGGATAATAGAATGTAATACTACTTTCACATATACCAGTTAACATAGATCTATTGGGATTTTTTTTTTAAACACATGTGGTTTACATTTTTTGAAAAAAATGCAATTTTTTTTTTTAATGGATATGTTTTTTTAACAGAAAGTAAAGAGAGGAGAGACTAGGAAAAAAATGTTAGGGCTTTAGAACCACTTTAAGGTTGGCTGAAAAGAGTATTTAATGCTCCCAGCTGCCCACCCCTGCACCTTTGTCCACAGCCCACCTTGGTTCTCTTTGTTCACAGCTCATTTCAGCACAACTTGTCCACCGTTTACCTCTACACCTCTCCCCTCATCTAGGCACCGTTCACCTGTACAGTGTGCAGCAGAGTCTGAACAATGTCCTTCCAGCATGGTGGGCATCTCCACACACAGCATACAACTTTGCGGAGCAGTGGGCATTGTTAAGGTTGATGCTGTGATCCTGGGGCATTGCTCAGGACACAGCATCTAAGGGAGTGATGATCAAGATGCAGGACTACCTTGGGACAAGGTATTCCTGGAAGAAGGCACACTCACAGGCTAAGGTCCTTCTGGGTGGAGGCGCTAGAGACTTAATGGTTAAGTCCATCTTTTTTGTGATCAACTTGCATTTACTACTTTTTGCATTACCACCTGCAGAGCATTGCACCCTTGGTCAATGCGCAGACTCTATTAATGTTATCCCCCAGCCTCTAAGAGCAATATGGACCTACTGTTATGAGGAAAGTTGCAGCAGGTCTACAGAGCAGAGAGGGAGGAGTGATCCCTGGCAGCCTCTGCTTAGTCCCTCTGCTGCAGTGATGTCAATAGGGTGATCCCAGACCTTAAAGTGGAAGTAAACTTTCATTGATTGTTTGTACCTATAGGTAAGCCTATAATAAGGCTTAGCTATAGGTACTGTAAAAATCTTCAAAACGTGCACCGTGAGATTCTTATTGTGTATGCAGCTGCCACCTGTGCCATTTCTTCAGAGCCCTGTGCCGTGACCAGCGGCACCCACGCACATTTTGGGAGTGACATCACTCAGCTCAGGCGAGTCACACAGCCAGAGTCTGCAGACCCAGAAGGTGAAGATGGATGCGGCCTCCAGCGATAACAACGAGTGCTTTGTTTGCAGGCAATTTTCACATAATGTGCTAGTACGCAATGCATACTAGCACATTATGCCTTTACTTTGCAGATAATAAAAGGCATACATACCATTCAGCTGTTTTCCTATAGTATCAGCACAGCTGGTATTGCATGAATGACTATTTAAAATTCAAACTCTCATCATCATCCTCCCATTAATATCTACATGTTTTTCTAGCAGCTAAATGAATTACTCTTAAGTCTCGGTTCATACTTGTGTGATTGCGAACGGGTGTGATTGCAATGCGAATTTTCAGTGCGAGTTTGCCTTGCGTTTTTCAATATTACCAGCGCAATTGTAATGCGAATGGATTGCGTTGATCATTTTAATTAGGCTCAGATGTGATTTCTGCTCAGGCCAATCCAAAAAATGGGCATAAACTTCCTGTGCACTTCATGGTCTTTGTGGGTGTGGAGTGTGGTTTGTGTTGTGTGGCGTGGCGTGGTGTTTTTTTGGCAGGATGTTTCATATGCCCTTGGTCATGGCAGCAGTTGATACTGCTACTGCTGAAGTCCTGATCGAGAAGGACAAAGTGAGGAGGAGGCTGATGAGAAGCCGAAGATATTGGGTCCATCCAATCATTTCAAATAGGGAAGAGGGAGGTCAGTTCAGTGTCCTCTATAATGATCTCCGTCAACGTAAAGAGAAGTTCTTCAACTATACTCGGATGTCAGTTAATAGGTTAGTATGTGAGAGGGAGTCTCTCCTCCCCATCCTCCCTATCTGTACCCCTCTTCCTTCTCCTTCTCCTTCCTCTCTTTCTCATGCTCCTCTATTTCTCTCTCTCTTCCCCTCTCTCTTTTCTCCTATATCCCCCCCGCCTTGCGCTCTCTTACCTTTCATTAATCATTCCTGAACTTCCCCGCCCCCCCCTTTTACTTGCCACTTACGTGTGTGTTGTGTTTTTTATTTCTTCATTTTGACAAATTACTGGGACTACTCTTTACCTATTTGGATCGTCAGAACACCACCTTCCGGAACAGTGTTGAGCCAGGTGAAAGATTGCTTGTTACATTACGGTAAGTTTCATTGATATACTTTGTGAAATGTCATTTTTTTCACCATAGTAAGCAATACAGTGAATGCAGACAGATATCAGTCCAAAATTGACTTCAAAACAAGTTTTTATTTATTTTTTTATGTTGCTGGAAAAAACCTGTAATCTGCCTGTACTTTTACAAAATTATAACAAGAACAATGTTATAACAAGAACAATGTTTAATAAGGAGACACAATTTCTCTCATTTTCCTTTGCTTTCTATCTTTCCCTCTCTCTCTCTCCCCCTCTCTCTCTCTCCCCCCCCCTCTCTCTTCCTCTCTCCCCCTCTCTCTTCCTCTCTCCCCCTCTCTCTTCCTCTCTCCCTCTCTCTCTTTTTATCCTCTCTCTCTCCCTCCTCTCCCTCTCTCTCTCTCTTCCTCCCCTTCTCCCTCTCTTCCTCCCCCTCCCCCTCTCCCTCTCTTCCTCCCCCTCTCTGTGTTTCTCTCTTTCTCTCTCTCTCTCTCGCTTCCTCCCTCTCTCTCATCTCCTCCTCCCTCCCTCATATGCTCATCCTCTATTTCCCCTAATTATTTTTTCCCTCTCGCTTTCCATTGCTGTACCCCAAATTACAGAGTAGATGTGGGAACAAACATAATGTCCTTTTTGTAAAAAAAAAAAAAAATTAACATAGCAAAAAAAATCCAACATGGAGTTCAACTTGACAGTGGCAGTGTCATTAGCAGGTCATCTATCTAGAGAGTCAAAAAAGTTGGTGAACTCTGTTCCACAGGGTTTGTGAATTCATGGTGTAGTGCTGTAGCTGTTGCAGAGCTTGGGGGTGTAAGCTCGATGGTTTTATCTTGTGTTGAGGGATATTGCCTCAATGGCCCAAGAGGGTATGTCTCTGTATCTGATGGTCCACTTGGGGGCCTATATTGTGGATAGGGTGGAGGCAAGGTTAAGGCAACTGCAAGTGATTCATGTTGGTATGGATAGTGACTTGGAATTCTTGGTTGGGGCTGTTGCAATGGTCTTGTTGCAGGTGGATATTGGTTTGGCATGGATGGTAGTTGAGTCATAGGTAGTTGGTCGTAGAGCTGTGGTGGTCTGTTGGAGGGGGGGGATAGGAAGAAGTAATGGAGAGTGGTCTAATATTCAATGGTCTAGTGGGGGGGGATTACTGAGGGAATTGGGGAAGGAATAGGATATGGGATTTGGGATCTAGGGGTCTCATAAATGCTAGAGTATTCCTCAAAACTAGAGGGATAAGGGTTTGGTGCAATGCTTGGGGCTGAATGAAGGGGTTTAAAAATTGGGGTTCAAGTATTCTCTTGCGAAACCTGGCGTGCTACAGTGAAGGAGTGTATACACTGTTGCACCTCATTTCTCATTTCAAAGTAGCGGTCTGGCACCTCTTTAAAAAGAGGCAACAAACTTTGCCCGAATAATGTATGAGGACAACGCTGTGCATCAATTTGTTGACTGATGCCTGACACAATGTGGAGTACATTTTTGTATGATCTTGGTCTTCTACATGTGCAATTGCCCTGCTGCTTCTTTTCCTGCAGGAAGTAGATCCTTGCCTTTGTCTTCTGTTGGAAGGCGTGGAAACATCAGTTTCCTCATGCTCTGGTTCCTGTGCAGATAAGGACTCATCCAAGCCCTGTGCCTCTAGAGATACATGCTCTACATTTGTGCATGCAAATGAAACTCCTTCCTCATCATCAACAGGAGAAGCATGCTCCTCCTCCCCCTCCTCCTCCTCCTCCTCCTCCTCCTCCTCCTCCTCATCCTCCTCCCAACTTGCTTCTGTGCTGCATTTAAAAACATGTAACCTTTCATTATCGGCTCCAAATACAATTTAGATGATAGGGGGGGAAGTGAAGGTGAGGGGGTGGGGGGGAAAGAGAGGGAGGGGGAAGAATGGGTTAATTCGTGAAAGAGGCAGTCGAGGTATCTGGCGAAGGCATTGGAACGCTTTGGGGGGGGCACCAAATCCACTTCTTGCCTCACGTTCCAGTCTCTGGTGTCTTTGCAAGGTGTCCTTAAGGCTATGCCACCTTGTACGTATGAGTAATTCTGTATGAGAAAAAACATGACTAATAATAATTTTTTTATTTCAGGTACCTAGCAACTGGAAATTCATTTGCCAGCTTGCATTATGAATTTAAATTGGGAAAATCCACTGTGAGCACAATTGTGCGCGATACCTGTATTGCCATCTGGGAGGTACTAAGAGATGTGGTGATGAGAAAACCAACAAAAGAGGGGTGGATCTCTATAGCTGAGCTGTTTTGGGAGCGCTGCAACTTCCCTAACTGTGTCAGTGCCATAGATGGCAAGCGCATCAGGATTGTGAGACCAAAATATTTTTCCTTTATTTTGCTGGCAGTGGCAGATGCAAATTACTCCTTTACCTATATCGATATTGGTTCGTACGGGAGCAGTTCCGACTCCAGCATATTTTCTCACTCCAGTTTTGGGAAAATGCTTTGCGAGAAAAACCTGGACCTCTTAAATGAACGACCAGTCCCTGAAACATCTCAACCCAGTCTCCCATTCGTTTTTGTTGGGGATTAGGCTTTTGCGCTTTCTGAACACCTGCTCCACCCATATGCAAATTGGTCACAGCCTTTGGAAAAACGAGTTTTCAATTACAGGCTCACAAGAGTGCGCCGAGTGTTGGAGTGTAGTTTTGGAATCCTTGCAAATAAGTGGTGATTTCTTAACACCCCAATTACTCTAACCATGGAAAACGCCATAATTGCCGTCAAAGCTGCCTGTGCACTCCATAATTTTGTTCGGGCTAGAGATGGATACCTATTCGAGGACTCGTTGATCGATGATATGGAAGGTGCAGAGTGGACCCACACCAGGGGCAACTACAGAGGGGCCAACATCTGGGAGGATTTTACCGACTTCTTTATGAGTCCTGCCAGTCAGGATAAAACATCGGTCCATGCTGCATGGTTTATTATCTGTATTTGTTTAAATGAATATACTATAGTTCTATTGTTCAACAGTGCATAATGTATTTTTTGACGTCTGTGGTTACATACTGAGCATGCATTAACATTGATAACGTTACATTGCCCCTTACATGGTCAATGAAAACAATGCCCCTTACATTGGTGGTCAGTGGGATGAATTTACATTTTAAATTTCTGGTCTGGGATGAATATACACACAGGTACCATATAACATATCAACTTATGTTTATCTTTGCGAACTTGAGGTGTGAAGCCATCCAGTCTGCATACAGACTTTTGCAGATCTCATCCCACCCTCTTTTCTTCCGGGCATTGTTCTTAAATTTTGGTATACGACTGTCCCAAATATATATGGCCTGGCACGGACAAGTCTTATAAGCTCATCATTGTCAATGTCAATGTTCTGATGTCTGGGGGCCATGATCATGGATGTTTGCAGATGGGCACATGGACATTAGACAGGAAACAGGAAGTAAGGAGGGGTGGAGCTAAGGGGAAAAATCTACATAAATAAATAAGAATTTGCACATATCTGAACTGATAATGCAAGTCCAGACCGCTTTACATTGATGACTATGGAGACTAAATTTGCAACGCAGCGCTGTAAACTCACACATGACCCTTTTCATCATCGCATTACATTTGCATCTGAATCGCAACGCATAGATGTGAACGACCATCACGAACACAATGTATTTTGGGAAGACAAGCAAATCTAGACTTTTTGTAATGCATCACGTTCGCAGTAAACTCGCACAAGTGTGAACCGGCACTTAATGCTATTAGCACTCACATTTACAGGTATTTGTTAAATGTGTTTACCCAGTAGTTTAAGTGCCGGTTCACACTTATGCGATGCGGGAAGGCTGCGAATTCGCAGCCTGTTCCCGCATCGCACACGCACCCCCGGCAGTTCACACTGCCATATGCGATACGCTGGGGGTGTCAATGTAATCTTAACGACACCCCCAGTTTGATCGCATATCGCAGTGCGATCGTGCAGTTCGCACAGGATCGGATCGCACAAGTGTGAACCGCTGTGCGATCCGATCCTGATGCGGCTGCAAAAATGCCTCCTGTGCGTGTTTGCTGCGGGTGTGATGCGAATTTAGCCATACAAACTGTATGGCTAAACTCGCACCGCACAGCTGATCACATGTAATGTCGGAGCAGTGCGCTCCGATATTACATGCGTATGGCTAAACTCGCACCGCACAGCCGATCGCATGTAATGTCGGAGCAGTGCGCTCCGATATTACATGCGAACCCGGCACTCGCATCAGTGTGAACCGGCACTGAAAATAGAAAAATATTTTGCAGCCACAATTCTTATGTTATGCTTGGACATTTTATTTTCAGTTTGGTTTTGTTTGTGTTTTTTTTTTGTTTTGTTTTTTTTTCTTAAACAAAACACCTTTCAGAAGCAGAAAAAAAGCAGCAGGGTGATAATTGGAAAAAAAGACCTACAGCTTAACTTTGCAGTATGCAGACACAGCACGGCCTTTTTTTCTGTAACCCCCCCCCCCATCAATGCAGCCCCATCAGTGCCCATCAATACAGCCTCACCAATGCCCATCAGCACAGCCCCACCAGTGCCTATTAATGCAGCCTGATCAGTGCCCATCAATGCAGCCTCACCAGTGCCCATCAATGCAGCCTCATCAGTGTCCATAAGTGCAGCCTCACCAGTGCCCATCAATGCCCATAAATGCAGCCTGACCAGTGCCCATCAATACAGCTTCACCAGTGCCCATCAATGCAGCCTCAATGGTGCCCATCAATGCAGCCTCACCAGTGCCCATCAGCACAACCTGACCAGTGCATGGGGATCAGATAGAGGAGGAGGGCTGGATCATCACCATCACACAGAGCAGGGATCGCCTGCTGTGACAGCTTTGATTTGAACTGCCCGCCACCAACAGTCACACAAAATCCTGCCTCCTGGATTGGCTCCTATGATAGACGTCATGCGTCCTGGCATTGGACCAGTGTTCTGTCTATCAAAGGAGCTGGTCAAGGAGGCGGGACTTTGTGTGACTGTGGCCACAAGGAAATTCCAATCAAAGCTGTCACAGCAGGCGATCCCCGCTCTTTGTGATGATCCAGCCAGCTCTCCTCTTCCTTTCCTCTCTCTTCCCCTGGCCGATCACTGGGAAAATGGCTCCCATTCAACCCCGCCTGCCGGCCGCGCTTGCCTCCCCCTCTGAGGCAGCCCCACACTCGCTCTCAAGCTTTTGCCACTCGCCAAATTTGAGCAGGTGAGTGCAAACTTTGAGGGCTGGTGTGTGATATACTTAGTGCACAAATATGGGGCTAACAATGGCACACTAAACCACCATGGAGCGCATCACACAGTTACCATTTTTGTGTCAACTTATCTACACAGAGTGACACTTTATTTAAATCACTGTACAGCAGCATTGTGTTGCACTGATGTACAGTGACATGTAATCTATCTCTGTGAGCTGCAATAAAATGCAACATGTCTGAAATGTGTTGCAGGGTGAATAACAAATATAGAAAACAATTGTTTTCTGTGTGTCCTAGCCTTGACCTGTGTTCAGTGCAGAAAATGCAGTTCACCGCACCATATGTGAACAGGGCCTTAAAAGTGATATTAAAGTCTTGTGTCTTGTCTTGTCTTGTGTTTTTTTATTTAAAAATAGCAAACTTGTTATACTTACCTGCTCTGTGCAGTGGTTTTGCACAGAGCAGCCCTATTTCCCTCTTCTCGGATCTCTCGCAGGCGCTCCTGTCCCTCGCTCCTGCCGAGTGCCCTCATAGCACATAGCTTGCTATGGGGGCACCCCAGCAGCCCTGCTCTTTCCTCATTGACTCACTGACTATTATTGACAGCAGCGGGCGCCAATGGCGCCTGCTGCTGTGTCTCAGCCAATCAGGAGGGAGGGTCCCTGGCAGCCAAGGCTCTGTACAACATCACTGGATTGAGATGGGGCTCAGATATGTATTAGGGGGGCTGCTGCACACAGAATGTTTTTTATCCTAATGCAAACAATACATTAGGATAAAAAACCTTCTGCTTTTAGAACCACTTAAAGGGAAAAAAATGGATTGAATTTCACTCCATGTGTACCGCTGTCTGTTCAACAGAAGCCAGTTGTTGGTCCTGCTATTAAAACCAGCATTCCATCATCACAAGAAGCCAATAGGTGCAGCCCTGATCTGTTTATTTTGACAGAATACAGTGGAGCACTGGAGGAGATTCCTGCATTCACATCACTTGTGTGGATATAGGGACCTGTAAGGTTTTTTTACGCTCAATCAACCAGAAACAAATGGCGCTCCCATAACCCCATCAACAAAAAAATGAAAGTGTCATCAAACCATAAATGAACACGCAACTAAAGAAGTCAATAAGAAAACTCC
This sequence comes from Pelophylax lessonae, assembly GCF_965119305.1. Taxonomy (NCBI): domain Eukaryota; kingdom Metazoa; phylum Chordata; class Amphibia; order Anura; family Ranidae; genus Pelophylax; species Pelophylax lessonae. Next base: position 415,575,541 of record NC_138768.1, read on the forward strand.
AATTAAGGTGTTTATTGCAAAGATTAAAAACATGATTAAAAAATGACATAAAAAAATAAATCATGCCCTTCCTCTTTAACAGATATGCGGCACAGTGCAATCGCCAGAGATCTATGACCCCTTTTGTTCAAAGGAAGTCACAAAATGCTTTATAGGTCCCCAACTGGTGGTTTCTCACTCCAAACCATGAAGTTCAGCTCTTTATTCTATCCAGCAGAGAATCCTGTACATAAATAAAGAGGCCCCCTCATAGTGTAGTACTTTCAATTTATTAAATAAAAGGTTAAAATTGCATGCCCAATGTGTTTCGTCAGCAACGTCTGACCCATATATTTAGATTTTTTTGATATTTGACATTTCACCTTTACATATTTAGGTTTGTGGGGTTTTTAATTATAAATCATTTTCCTGAGTCTGCGCGGGTGTGGGAATTTTTTTTTTTACATTTAACACACAGGTTGAATTAAAAACAACTCTCTGTGTATACCCTCTGTCACAATGCAATACTACAGTGGGAGAAGAGATCCCTGCATGGACACAAAATAATAAAGGGATCTGTGAGTTTTTTTTTTTTTTTTCAAACAGCTTCAAAAAACTGAATGCATATTCCCTGCTTTAGTGTTCCAACAGAAACAAATTGCTTATCTACAAGCTGCTGCACCCAGAAAATCTCTTGAATTAGAGACTAGATTTTAAAGACAGAGTAATTCCCTCATCATCAATGCCCTTTACAAAATAATCTGGTGTAGGTGATAGGGGACAAAGAGAAGGTAAATTTATTAAATACTTTCTTCAGCTCTGTGTGTACAAAGGAGCATCGGGGGTCATGTCCATAATGGGGATGGTATTGACACAGCCACAAATGATCCACAATGGCTCAAAATTGAAAAGGTCCATAAATATTTAGACAGAAAAAAGGTGAATAAAGCACCTGGACCAGATGGCATCCACCCATTGATCTTAAAAGAATTGAGCTCTGTCATTTCAAAGCCTTTGTTTTAAATCTTTGGGGACTCTTTAATAAATGGAATAATACCACTGGATTGGAGGCCAATGCGGTGCCTATATTTAAAAAGGGGTCAAAGCCTTTACCAAGTAACTATAGATCTGTTAGTTTAACTTCTACAGTATAGTTGAGAAGATACTGGAAAGTTACATAGATAAGTTTTTGCTAGAAAAAAAATGTTTGAAGCAAAAATCAGCATGAAAGACAGAAGTTGTCAGACAAACCTGGTTTCTTTTTATGAGGAGCTGAGCAAAACCTTGGACAGCGAGGTGGCTGTGGATTTAGTATACTTGGTTTTTGCAAAAGCCGTTTGACACAGTTCCCCACACACGGCTAATGTGTATGGTTAAGTCTACAGGCTTGGAAAGATCAGTTTGTAATTGATAGAAAAAGACCATATTCAGAGAGTAGTGGTTAATGATTCTTACTCTAAATGGTCTAAGGTTGTTAGTTGTGTACCCCAAGGTTCAGTGTTGGGACCCTTACTTTTTAATATCTTTATAAATGATATAGGGTCTGGAATTAAAAGTACCATTTCAGTATTTGCAGATGTCACCAAGCTGTGCAGTGGAATAACTTCTTTACAGAATGTCTCCAATTTACAAGTCGACCTCAATGCACTGTTTAATTGGGCAACTGTGTGAAAAATGAGGTTTAATGTTGATAAATGTAAAGTTATGCACTTGGGAGGTAAGAATATGCATGCATCATACATACTAGGGGGGTACAACTGGGGGCATCAATGATGGAGAAGGATCTGGGTGTTCTGGTAGATCATAAGCTTAATAATAGCATGCAATGCCAAACTGCAATTTCCAAAGCAAGCAAAATCCTTTCTTGTATTAAAGTGTTACTAAACCCACAACAGTAAAATCAGTCTGTATGTGCAGAAATGCATGATTGTTATACTCACTGTGGAGCCTAAAGAGGTTCATCCTCCGCACTGTGTAAAAAGGCTGTTTGATCCTATCTTCTCTGATCCTCCCCTTCTTCCACTGTCTCCAATAGGTTTCCTGATAATACAGAGCCAGGGGACAGGCTGCACATTCTCAGTTTGGTATGTATTGCTAAAGAGAATTTATTTTTTATTTTTTTCTTGGGAGGGTGCATGTGATCATCACAGGGCCAATGAGCACTGTCCAGACAGAGGGTCAGGAGTCCTGCATCCTAATAGGACAGTCAGTGCAGAATGAAAACTCCTACGAACTTTAACCAGACACTAATAGAAATCACAAAGTTGCCATATACTGCTGATTAGAAAATGTATGTATCTGTTTATATTTACTAAAATAATTGCATTTCCATGTTCTGTGTACTGTAGGAGACCAGATATAGTGAATACAGGCTCCTGGGTTTAGTACCACTTTAAGAGAGGTATAGACTTCAGAGAGAGATTTCAATTTTACCCCTGTACAAATCAATAGTAAAACAAAACCAAAGAAACTTCCCAGCTCAACTCACCAGCCAGCCTGCAACCAACCAAATTAACCTGTCTAACAGTTTGTGTTAAAAACAGGGGTTTAGTTTGCACATATTTGAAAATGCATACGTAAGCTGCAAAGGCCGTGACAAGGCACCCCAATATTATCAGCAGTGCTAACTCTATACATTTTTGAGAGCCTCCATAGTAGAAGCACATGCAATAAAATGGATAGGCAGAGGGCAGGTGAGCATATAGCACAATGGCAGCAAAGGTGTCCAGTGCGTCCCTTCACCAGTATTCCAACAGTACAAACAAATGGCCACTGCCCCCACCTATAACTGGCCTTCACAGCAAGGAGCACATGGAAGGAGCGACACATGTCAAACAAAACCAAAGAAATTTCCAGCTCAACTTACTGACCAGTCTGCAACCAACCAAACTATCCTGTCTAACAGTCTATCTATTACAATGCATATGCTTCTACTATGAAGGCTCTCAAAAATGTATAGAGTTAGGACTGCAGATAATATTGGGGTGCCTTGTCACAACCTCTGCAGCTTACGCATGTATTTGCAAATATGTGCAAACTAAACCCCGGTTTTTAACGCAAACTGTTAGGTTAACCGCTTGCCGACCGCCGAAGTAAACCTAGATTTACTGCGGGGGTCAGCCCCTCACAGGCAAAGTGACGTATATTTACGTCACTAGCCTGTGAGGCTCTGGGGAGCGAGCGCGTGGCGCCGGCGGCGCGCTCCCGCTCCCGCGCGGTCACGGACCTCCCCGCGCGTGTGACCGGCAGACCCGATGTCCGCCGCTCATTCTGCGATCGTCGGGGGAGAGGGAGAAAGGCAGGCGGCTTGTGTAAACAAGCCGCCTGTCATTCTCCCCTGTGTAGAAACACTGATCATACGGTTCTACTATGTAGGACCGTTGATCAGTGTAACTACAGCTCAAGCCACAGCCAATCACAGTTAGAATCACGCCCCTAGGGACACACACAGCCCCTCCCTCTCAAATAAAGTTAACCCCTTCACTGCCAGTGTATTTTTACAGTAACAGTGCATATATATAGCACTGATTACTGTAGAAATGTCACTGGTAACCCCAAAAGTGTCAAAAATGTCAGTCAAGGGTCCGATCTGTCCGCCCCAATGTTGCAGTACCGCAAAAAAAATCGCAGATCGCCGCCATTACGCGTTAAAAAAAAAACAACAAAAATGACAAAAATCTTTCCCTTTGTTAGTAAACGCAATAACTTTTGCGCAAACCAATCAAAATACGCTTTTTGCATTTTTTTTACCAAACATATGTAGCATAAACAAATTGGCCGAAAATGTTAAAAAATTTAGATTTTTACTTTTTTTGGGGGGGGGAATTTCATATAAAAAAATGTGAAAAATATTGTTATTTTTGCAAAATTGACGCTCTTTTTTTGTTTATAGCGCGTGATCAAAAAATCGCACAGGTGATCAAATACCACCAAAAGAAAGCTCTGTTTGTGGGAAAAAAAGGACTTCAAATTCGTTTAGGTACAGCATCGCACGACCGCGCAATTGTCCGTTAAAGTCACGCAGTGCCGAATCGCAAAATACCCCCTGGTCTTTTAGCAGACAAATCCTCCGGGGCTTAAGTGGTTAATTCGGTTGGTTGCAGGCTGGCTGGCGAGATGAGCTAGTAAATATCTTTGGTTTTGTTTTACATGCTTTGCCCTTCCATGTTCTCCTTGCTGCGAAGGCCAGTTATAGGTGAGAGCAGTGGCCATTTATTTGTACTGCTGAAATCGTTAGTAAGACCTCATCTGGGATATCCAGTTCAGCTTTGGGCACCAGTTTACAAAAAGAATATTGGGGAACTGGAGAGAAGGGCAACAAAACTGATAAGAGGAATGGAGGAGCTCAGCTACTGTATGAGGAAAAATTAAAGGAACTGAATTAATTCTCTCTTGAGAAGAGGAGATTATTTGGGGATATTCTCAACATGAATAAATACATAAGCACTCCAGGTAAAGAGTTATTCACCTTAAGGTCATCACAGAGGACAAAGGGGGGGGGGGGGACTCATTACGTCTGGAGGAAAAGAGATTTAATCTCCAAATACAGAAAGGCTTCTTCACAGTAAAAGCTGTGAAAATGTGGAATAGACTCCCTTAAGAGCTGGTTCTGGCCAGCTCAGTAAAAAAAAAAAAAAAAGGCCTGGATTGTTTCTTGAATGCACATAATATAACTGGATACTAATTTTTTATAGGTAGAGTTGATACAGGGAATATCCGATTGCCTGTTAGGGGATCAGGAAGGAATTTCTTTCCCCCGCTGGAGCTTATTGGATCATGCTTTGGGGGTTTTTTTTTTGTATTATTGGGGTTTTTTTGCCTTCCTCTAGATCAACTGTGGATATAGGAAAGTGTATATGGAAGTTTTCTTTTTGTGTGTGTGTGGTTTTTTTTTTCTGTGTTGGTTGAGCTGGATGGACTTGCGTCTTTTTTCATTCAGAGTAACTCTGTAACTATGGGCCTGATTCATAGTACGGCGAATTGGCGTTTCGGCGTGATTTTGCGAAGCGGCGATTATTTAAGTCTGAAATTGGCATTCAAAGAACGGCGGGCGGAAAATAGCGCCTAGTGTGAGATTCATTAAGATGCAATATGGTCAGAGCGCGACTTAAAACCACGCCAGCTAAAAGCTCGACTAAAGTTTAGCCAAATTTTCCCCTGTACCCCCAAAAATCCCAAATCACTGTGGAAGGTGTGGAAGTCAATTTGGAGATGACTTGCGTTTAAAAAATCTCAAAAACTGACTTAGAAAGAGAGATATCTGCGAAAGTGTGGAAAGGTTAAACAGCTCCTCCAGCCGCGAGCTGCGAACTCGCGAATGTGCGCATGCGCAACGTCAAATTGGCTCAAAAAATTTCGCCAGCGCGATTTTGGGTCAATTTTTTTTTGAATACCGCTTGCAAATCCGCTGTCTCGCCCATAGAAAATGGCAAAAACCGGCGGAATTGGAAAAACATGCACACTTCCAACAAGGGATCCTTTAGTAAACACCATCACATTCCATACACCTTTCCTGCTAACTCCGAAATCATAGCAGTCAAATCTACAGTGTTTATATAGAACCTCCACATTCTCTGAAAAAACCCACAAAATATTACATTGGGGAATTGGTCGTCAGATAGAAAAAAAATAGATGTAAAACATATTTCAAAGAAAGATTATTAGCATTTCACACATATCAAGGAAATGTCACAATTTTGACAATATTTTATGTGTTTCCAAAGAATGTTTTTAGAAATATATTGCAAATACTACCTTTTCTTCCATATGGGTATGGCCAAGTGTTACCATTTTACTACACATTTAACTGAAGGTATATATATATATATCCCTTATACTTGGCTAATTAGCAAAGTATGCCCAACAAACAAATAGAGCTTTAGCTCACAATATTGCTACATATTGACTTTATGGGGCATCTTTTGTATTTTGTTCATGTCTTTGGATTAAAAGTTTGCTGATACACATGCCTTTTTCAAACATGAACAAAATTAATGATGTCAACATTTGGAGGATTGGAGATATCCAAGTGTTGCCCATACAGAGGGCACCTTCCGGATTCGAACTTACAAACCTACAGCAGGAAGGCAGACTCCCTAATCATTGTGCTATTTCTCAGTGAGCGTTGGGTGTTTTCCTCATGCCGTCAAAATGCTCACATGGGAACAGGGGCCATTGAACTGAATAGGATTGGATTTTTTGCCTGTTTTGGGAGCTGATCCTTGAGCTGGACAAATCCCCCTCAAACGCCCCCAAACGGGCTACGTTCACATGTACGTGTTTGTGGTCTGTTTTTGGGGCTTTTGTAGGTGATTTCATATAACAATGCCTGCCCAA